>NC_133650.1:10986673-11277816 GCF_009905375.1 Apium graveolens | reverse complement strand
AATATTTACAGAACCAAAGAAAATATATCAGAATTTATTATTTTTTATTCCAAAAATAGATTTCTATTGAATTTTAGCAAATAAAATTCATAGAAAAATATTTTTAGAGAAATAAAATATTCTGAGATATTTTAAATTAACAAGTAGGGAAAATAAAAATAGATAAGATAATATATATTACATAGAAATAAGCAAGAAATATGATAAAATGATAACATAAATTTGCAAATGAATTTTTCATTATGAAAATTCATTTGTAAATTCATTCAAGAACAGATCTCAGATATTAACTAAATTAATCACTAAAACTATTCAACATGCCCAATTTACCAACTAATCTGGTAAATGTGGATTCGTCAAGTGGTTTAGTGAAAATATCTGCTATTTATTCTTCTGTTGGAACAAAAAATAGTTCAACAGTACCATTCATGACGTGCTCTCTAATAAAATGATACCTGATGTCAATGTGCTTTGTCCTCGAGTGCTGCACAGGGTTGTTGGTGATGGCTATTGCACTTATGTTGTCACATAAAATAGGAATCTTGTTCAATACAGAGCCATAGTCTCGTAGTTGGTTCCTAATCCACAAGATCTGAGCACAGCAGCTTCCAGCAGCAATATATTCAGCCTCGGCCATTGAGTTGGAAACTGTTTGCTGTTTCTTGTTGTACCAAGAGACTAGCCTGCTTCCTAGGAATTGACAACTTCCTGAGGTGCTTTTCCTATCAACAACACTTCCTGCATAATCTGAATCTGTATATCCGACAAGGTTAAAACCAGATTCTTTAGGGTACCAAATACCTAGATTTGGTGTTCCCTTAAGATATCTTAAGATTCGTTTAACAGCAACGAGATGAATATCTCTAGGATCCGCTTGGAACCTTGCACATAAACATGTAGCATACATAATATCTGGTCTACTTGCAGTAAGATAGAGTAACGAGCCAATCATACCTCTGTAGCTTGTGACATCTACCTTAATGGAGTTTTCACATGGTCCAAGCTTGACAGCTGTAGTTGATGGAGTCCTTGCTGATGCAGAATCCTCTAGATTGTACATTTTGAGGAGTTCCTTGAGATACTTGGATTGACAAATAAATGTTCCATCTAACCTTTGATTTACTTGTAATCCAAGAAAGAACTTCAGCTCTCCCATCATGCTCATTTCAAACTTGTTGTGCATTAACTTAGCAAATCTCTTACAGAGATTATCATTAGTAGACCCAAATATTATATCATCCACATAGACTTGGACTAATATAGTATCCTTCTTATGTGTTTTAGAAAAGAGAGTTTTGTCTATGACACCTCTAATAAAGCTATTTTCAATAAGAAATTCAGAGAGAATGTCATACCATTTTCTTGGAGACTGTTTTAGCCCATAGATAGCCTTGAAAAGAAAGAAGACAAAATCCAAATGATCTGGATCTTCAAAACCAGGAGGTTGCTCTACATATACCTCTTCATCCAGCTTTCCATTCAGAAAGGCGCTCTTGACATCCATTTGATAAACTTTAAAGTTTGAAAATGCTGCGAATGCCAGAAATATCCTGATGGCCTCAAGTCTAGCCACTGGAGCATAGGTTTCATCATAATCAATGCCTTCAGCTTGAGAATACCCTTTAGCTACCAGTCTTGCCTTGTTTCTTGTAACCACACCATCTTCATCTAGTTTATTCCTGAATACCCACCTAGTACCAACAGCTTTCTTGTGTACAGGCCTAGGTACCAGTTTCCAGACTTGTTGACTTTCAAACTGATTGAGTTCATCTTGCATAGCAATCACCCAATCTGGATCAGTCAGTGCTTCTTCAATTTTCTTAGGTTCCATCTCAGAAAGAAATCCTGAGAACAGACACTCATTTTGAGTAGCACGTCTAGTTCTGACTCCAATATCTGGATCACCAATAATCAACTCAAAAGGGTGAGCTTTACTCCAGACAGTCTGTCTTGGAAGATTTGATCTTGATGATTTGCCTTGAAATTCATTGTGATGTTGTGTCCTACTAGATGATCCTTCAGCATCTCCCCCTGAGTTGTTGCCATGTTGACTTGAAGATTCTCCGTCAGTAGCAGTGGTATCTTCATTGTTGCCAACGTTTCCATCACTATTACCTTGAGTATCATCAGGATTAACAGGTTCTTCACCGGCAACAACCTCAGGTTCTTGACCATGTTCTGATTCTGAATCTGACGTATCATCAAACTTCAGTTTCTCAGAAGGATCTTCAGTTTGGATACTAGGGAGTTTAGTGTCATCAAATGTAACATTGACACTTTCAGTTACTTTGTGTTGATCAATGATATACACTCTATATGATCTTCTTCCATATCCAACAAAAATACCCTCATATGCCTTTGCCTCGAACTTACCACGACGATCATCTCCATCCTTGAGCACGAAGCATCTGGCACCAAATACATGAAAGTATTTGATAGAAGGTTTCTGTTCATTCAAAATCTCATAAGGAGTTTTCATGAAGTCTTTGTTGATTAGAGTTCGATTCTGAGTATAACATACAGTATTGACAGCTTCAGCCCAAAAGTACATTGGAAGACCTGATTCACTTAACATCGTTCTTGCAGCTTCAATCAATGTACGATTCTTCCTTTCTACCATTCCATTTTGCTGAGGGGTTCTAGGAGCTGAAAATTGTCTGGTAATCCCTTTGTCTGTACAGAATCCATTGAGAAGTGCATTCTTGAATTCTGTCCCATTATCTGACCTTATTGCTCTAACAGGGACGTTAGAATCTAACTCAATCATCTTGATATGATCAATCACAACTTGTGGTGTTTCATCCTTAGAGTGAAGAAATAAAACCCACGTATACTTGAAATAGTCATCAACTATCACAAGACAGTAACACTTCTTTGACATAGAAAGGATATTAACTGGACCAAATAAATCCATGTGCAATAATTGCAGAACACCAGTTATGGAAGATGTGTCAGTGCCTTTGTGAATTGCTTTCTTTGACTTTCCTTTCTGGCAAGCCTCACATAGTCCTTCTGGAGAGAATTCCAGCTGAGGCAGACCTCTTACCAATTCTCTTTTGACAAGAGAATTCATTGTTTTGAAATTGAGATGGGAAAGTCTCTTGTGCCATAGCCAACTCTCATCTGACGATGCCTTTGCATAGAAACAATTGACTTCAAGATTGCTTCCAGAGTTCATGTCAGCTACGAACAGATTTCCTTTCCGGATTCCCATTAAGGAGGGTTTTTCACTTTTCTTGTGCAGAATCTGACACTTCAGCTTGTCGAATAAAACATTGTAGCCGTTGTCACAGAACTGACTAATGCTAAGCAGATTGTGTTCAAGTCCTTGCACAACATATACATTTTCAATGATAACATTTCCAGCTTGCAAACAGCCATATCCCTCCATTAAACCTTTGCTGTTATCTCCAAAGGTAACCACTGGGCCAGCTTTCTCAACCACATTTGATAGCAGGGCTCTATCTCCGGTCATATGTCTTGACGATCCGCTGTCAAGAATCCACACTACCGGTTGTACCTGTTTAATGCCCCGCAATACAAATGGATTAGAACTTCTTCGGAACCCAAGCTTGGCTGGGTCCGGCATACTTGTAAAATTGGCCTTTATCAGGCAAAACAACATTCTTAAATTCACTATTCTCAACGTTCTCAATGACTGAACATTTGACCTTTAAAACAGCCTTATCAAATTTCTGTTTAGGCTTAGGCACAAATATCTCCTTTCTAGCTTTAGGAGGACTAGAAGTCTTAGACCTATCATGCTTTCTATTATTCACATGCTGACGAGGAGTAGTCTTATCATTAGAAACATGCTTACCATTAAAATAAGCAAACAACAGATTAAAAGCACAAGACATACAATCAGGAACACCACATGCTTTATGAGAAGGATTAACAATAGGCAACTTATGCATGGTAGACATGGCATTTGTGTTATCCAACTCATGTGTGTCTGAGTTAGTCTCAGTTGCTTTCACAACCTTGACTGGAACTTTTGACACACTTGACTTGGAGACAGCTTTCCCATTAGCATTATCTTCAGCACGGATTTCTTCTTGAATAATAAAAGAGGTCTCATCAAATGGTTCAGCAATTGATTCTTTATAGAGGGGTTCATCAACACCCTTAAGCACATGTGGTACTTCCCTGCCTTTAGCACATACATGAGGAGGGGAGTTTATGCCTAATTTTCCAATAGCAGCATTGTAATCATAACCTATTCCATGTGTTTGATTAACAGCCTGCTTATTGTAAAACTTTTTGGACTTCGAACAAGAATTAAAGTAAGCTTTAACCTTAGCCTCAAGACCGGTGATCTTGTCTTTGAGAATAGTTTCGAGTTGTCTATAACAGTCAACTCTATTCTCTAGAAAAGATACTTGTTCTTTTAGTTTATCTTGATTAATGTGCACAAGTCTTAATTCATTGACCTCTTTCTCAAGGTCTTTGATTTGTTGATTTAACAATTCATTATCACGACGAGCACAATCTAAGGAACCTCCTAGATGATAAACTAATTCAGCATCAGTAAATTTTACCTCTTTTCTTGACGATGAGGTGCTTGCATTACTAGCCATGAGAGCAAGATTCCCAACTTCTTCATCTTCACTGTCAGTATCATCCCAGCTTCTTCCCTTTGCCAGGTACGCCCTTTCAGATTTACTCTTTTGATTAGAATCGTAAGAGTTCTTCCTAGCTTGTTTTGGCTTCCTGCATTCTGTGGCAAAGTGTCCCAACTCATTACAGTTGAAGCATCGAATGGTGCTTCGATCAACCATCCCTATTTTATACCCACCACTGCTGGTGTTAGAGGATGAAGATCCACCTTTCTGGAATCTGTTGTAGTTGGACTTGTACTTGAACTTGGGATTCCTTTTGAATCTGACATTTGAGAATCTCTTGACAATCAGGGCCATTGACTCATCCTCCAATTGCTCCAGTTCTTCCAAGGAATAATAATCATCTCCTGATTGATTTGTAGTAGGAGAATCAAATTCTGCTACTATCACATTATCTTCAACCTTGGAAGACTGTACCATTCTTTCTGACTGTTGAGATTGATGTTGATATTGTGGTTGTTGTTGTTGTTCATCAGCTACTAGAGCAGTAGACGTGCTGACCACTCTTCCTTTCCCGTAAACTTCCTTCTGCTGAATCTGCTCCAACTCATAAGTCTTTAACACACCATAGAGCCTTTCCAAAGAAATCTCACGCAGATCTCTTGCTTCTCTTATGGCAGTGATTCTATGTTCGAGATGAGTTGGCAGTGTTAAAAGGAACTTTTTGTTGACCTCCCTGATGGAATAGTATTTACCATTAATGTTCAGGTTGTTGATCAATGCATTGTACCTCTCAAACACTTCAGTGATTCCTTCTCCTGGATTGGATTTAAAGTATTCATACTCAGAGGTTAGGATTTCTAGTTTGTTCTCCCTAACTTCCTCTGTGCCTTCATTAATAATCTCAATAGTTTCCCAGATATGTTTGGAATCTTTACAATTCATCACATGTCTATTCATCAGGGGATTAAGGGAATCTACTAAGATTAATTGAAGGCTAGCATCCAGGGAAGCTTCTTCTATTTCAGCAGGAGAGAAGTCCTCAGGATCCTTCACATAAGTTCTCGCTTTGGTGATCACCACATCATTTTCTATTACCTCTGGTTCCATAACCATAGGAATTTTTGGACCCTTCTTCAACAATTGCAAATATTTGGGATTAGCAACCTGTAAAAACAGTAGCATCTTCTTCTTCCACATAACATAATTTTCTTTATCGAAAAGTGGAATTTTAACGGTTCCAACTTTTTGTGTAGTCATTATGAATTTTTTGAGTGAATAAAAAATTCAAGAAGTGAAAGAAACACAAAAGTCTAGGATCTAGATTTGTACGTTAATCAGAAGGCTCTGATACCAATTGTTAGGTCCCAATTTGTTTGTAGAAGGGGGGGGGGGTTGAATGCAAACAATACCGTTTAATCGAATAAAATGCGGAATAAAATTGTGAAACAAAATTCAAGTTAAATAAAACTTTTATTAAACTTGAAAGGTGTTACAACTACGGTATCGGTTACAAGGGATTAATCTCAAATCAATTATTACAAATCTAGAATAAATTCGACATGAACTTTTTCTATTTTTGTAATTAAAAGATCAAATGCTAAATGCGATTTGAGATTAAGTTCTAGGGATTTTAATCCGCTAGATTGATACACAAGAACAAGATAAGTATTTCTAGTTGATTGGATTTAACTTTACAATCTAGAAATTGATCTTGAAGTTGCAGATGAGATGTAATATTTTTCTGCTCCTTTTTCTTTTTGTTCTTGAGTATGTATTCTGTTTGATTGCCTGTTTTTTATGAACTGGTCTTCTGCTTCTTTTAAACAACACAGCCGAGTAGATTGAATTGGAATGACAATCCTTTAAGCTTGTGAGACTTTCGGTAGGACAATGTTTACAACTAGCAAGACAATTAAAAATGAGCTAGCAAGACTTTCGGTATGACTATTGATTGTCATACCGATTGTCATATTAGTTCAAATAAATTGTCTTGCTGAATTAATAACAGATTTTAATCTAAACAGAAATTCTAATAAGACAATTAAATGTATTGGCATGACTTTCGGTATGATTATCAATTGTCATACCGATTGTCATACTAGTTCAAATGAATTGTCTTGCTGAATTTAAGCAGATTTTAAACCAATTAAAATCTTGTAAATCCTTAATATTAATTCTAAATTAATTAATCAATTTAATTCAATTAATCAATAAATTAATCTTTGTAGATATAATTTATTTTCTTAATTAAATTATATGACTTAATTAATTAATAGAGAATTAATACTAACCCTTAGCAGCATCCATTCTTCTGACAATCTTCTGAAAGTCACTGAGACTTATGAATCAATTCCGCCACTTGAATACTGACACTCGATGTACTGTCTGGTTCATGAGTGACTAACTTTCATGACGTTTCTTCATGTCTTGACTTCTATATTCTGATTGAATCCTTGTAATAAATGATACCTTGACGAGATCTCTGTCACTTGATTAAATCCACGATCTTGATTTATATCACTGAGGCATGATCAAATTCTTGAACTTCTTCCAGTGAATCTTCAAGTCTGCAGATGAACAATGTTTCTTTATTCTTTGACAGATGTTACATTGTGAGATCTCTCTGATGATTAATCCACTATTTACTTATTACATTCTTATTTGAGTTGAGTTAAATACTCGAATAAACGAGTAGGCTATGACATATGCCTTTCAGGTCCTAATACGGCCAGGGTGATGACCAGTGGGGAATTCGTCCATCTACTAGTAGAAAAGGTTACTTATTGGTATCTTTGCCTGATCAACAAGATATCAGGTTTATGCCAAGGTTTTCTCCTTTCCAAATTCATTGGATATCGCAACTCTGTTTATAATTTTCATAACATAGATTTTCAAGGAGTGTATGAAATATATTTATATAGGTGTATATATATATATATCAGGACTTAATGAAGTATCTCGTAACTTCATTATTTATAACGATATTTCAAGGATTGAATCTATTCAAATCTTATCTTGTAGTCTCATCTATGTGATGAACTTTTGAAACGGATTATACCTTGAACGGTGGTAGTTCAAGTAGTATTCGGAAAAGATATAAGTATATTGGAGTATCTCGTAACTTCACCTTTTCAACTTATATCTGGTTAATGATTATCTTATGCATGACAAAGGTTTTTAGAAAAACGTTGAGACAAAGTTAGATATGAGATCACCTTGCAACGATATTTTTATACAGTTATAAACTGTTAGAATGCAGGCGCATGTCCATATTATTTTGAGGAAAGGTAATATTTGTAAAGTATTTGTAAAAAAATTTTGTAACAATATTTGAGAGCTCTATCATTTTTCTTAGTAAAATTAGTTGAACTCAAAATACAAAAAAATTATGTCTCTAAGAAGAACAAATACTAGACAAAACGTTGTTAAAAAAAGATAACCATATAGGACCACTTAATAACATTATTATTATTATTATTATTATTATTATTTATACTAAAAAGTTTTGGAATACATGATATACTATAAAATTGAAGATAGGTAGATATTAATGTTCAAAATTTTATATTATTTCAACTAATTCAAGTATACTAGCTCCATAGCCTGTGCAATGCACGGGTTCTTGATTGTGCTTATTGAAACTATTTTTGCTGTAATTATTGACGATATAATTATGTTGTTACCTAATGCATAAATAATTTATTTGTTTATGCATATGAGTACGGGTGATTGAGGTATGTTTGCAATGATGCATTCGCAGAAAGTAATAAATTATGTTAATATTATACATGGAAGAGGACTTCCAAGATTTTAAAAAGTATATATACATATATACTGAATATTTTACGACTTGATCGCGTTAAGATATCAAACTTGGTTCATTTCTTTTTGACCAAGACTTTCATGAGTGCTATGAGAATGCTCATATATTGTAAATTATTATACATATTATTTTGGTGGGCTTGTTGCTCACCCTTGCTTTCTTCTTTCATCACACAATAACAGATAGACAAGATGAACAGGATCAAGCTCCCAATTCGTGAGCGGATAGGAAATGTTCCGCAGTTTCCTGTAGGCGTTGATGTCGTTGTAGCTGAGGTAGGGTCTACCAATAGGCTAGGCTTTCAACTTTTGATGTACCAGACTTATGTATATTTATGAATTGTAATAATGGCAAAGAATATGTAAATTTATTCAGAAACCCTTTTGAGGTGTAATGACTTATAATTGTGGAATAAAATGACTTGTATTATTGTTTGGTATTCATCTCTGAGACTATAACTTGTGGTGTGTGTGTGTGTATATCGTGGGGTCACAGTACGCAGTAGTTGGTTGGTTGTTAAGATTGAGTATCGTTAAGAGAAATGGAACTCGTGACAACCCGGATCCCCGACCCCGGATTTGGGGGTGTTACAATGAATCCCAATGACCACTGATAGCAAGTACATAAACTAAAAAAATTAACGCCGAGTCCCCGGAAGCGGCGCCAAAAACTTATTAGGCACAAAGCATGCGCTAAATAAATCAAGCAAGTATACGTGTTCGCAAGTAATATAGAATGATTTCTAGTTCGTTACCACAGAGACTCTGATTAATTATATTTAATTAACACTTACTCACCAATGTATGATTATTCTTCAATGTCAAGACAATAACAATTAAGATTGGTTAACTAATAATTACTACGAGAATTAAACACTTGAATTAATAATATTAAACACACATAAGATCATAACTTCATTACTACTTCATTCAATATTTATTGTCATTAATTTTAGCATGTAATGGTGATGATATTAATCGAACAACACGAAACTGATAAACGCCAACTTTCGCTGTACGAATACCATTCTACCAAGCATCCACAATTAAGATAGAAGTTGAATAAGCATCAATTATGTTGAGACCCTATATGTCTACAGAATTTGACAACATAATGATTTAAGCACAAGTTATTCATGAGTATTACACAGGGCAAGTAAAACGGTTAGAGTTACCCACTACTCATGCATACAATACACGAACCTATGCTAGTATGGTAAGTTCTAAATCTCAAGATTCACTGTCGCTTCACAAGAGATTAACAGGCTATCTTACATGTTCGCGACGCACATAAGACGAATAAGCACAACCTATGCTAAATATCATACAATCACCACATACCAAGGTATTAAACAATTAACTAAAGAAATCCATAGTAAATCCGCTAGGATCCCATGATCACGATTAGCCCATTATAGAATTCATCGTCACCATGGGTTCATATGAAAACATGATAATAACATAACGATATAAACTAATAAAAATACTTAATAAATAATGAAGTACGTCACAAGAGTATTAAGGTTCAAAGCATAAAGAAAACTAGCATCCACGGTTACATTAAATTAAAAGAATCACAAGATAAACGTATGCTTCCTCTTCTTCGTTGTTGCGTGCTAAAACGGTCTTCTCGGTCTTCTTGCCTTCGCTCTCGATAAAGAAAACGTCTTCCCATAAGGTTTATATAATAACCCAAAAGAACCAGCGTTAACAGAAGCCCAATCGTACTCGAATTATAAAACCCAGATTCTAATTTTCCGCACACAGGTGGCCGCCTACATCCTCCACGCGGGCGCCTGCTAGCAGGCGGTCGCCTGCTCCCATCAGGCGGGCGCCTGCAACCTTTCTGGAAAAATCCTCAGTTTGCTTCTGTTTTTGCTGATTTCTTCGCTCATCATCCCTAGACTGATCCCAAGCACTTCCTTAAGCTTATTTTGATGAAATCCACCTATCTAAGCAAGTTATACCCTGAAATGCAAAAACACTCGAAAACGCGTCAAATACACAAAATACTCGAGTTCAAAACACCAATTCAAGCCGTTATGAGACGCTCAAAGTGGTATAAAATGCCACTTATCATGCAACACTCTCTTACAAAACACATCAGTATCAGATATCACTTCATAAGAGAGCATGTCATGGAAGGAACCATAAAACTTCATTTTGTTCCTACTGATCAGTAGATGGCTGATATCTTCACAAAGCCATTACCTGAAGCAACATTTACAAAGCTTGTGAATGAACTTGGTATGGTTAATTGGGATAAGTAAATTTATTTCAATTTATATTTGATCAAATCCTGATGTATACTGATCAAATCCTGATATGTTCTAAATGCTGTGTTTTAGATGTTAAGCCAGAAATATTTGATGTATTTTATTATGCATGATAAATTAAGTAAATTTATTTGCTAAATGTGCATGTATGAATAAATATATCATTGTCATTATTTCACATCAGTCTAGGGAGACGCGCCTATAAAAGACATCTTTTGGTTAATTCATTAAGTTAACTATTCACTTAATAATTGGTCAATCTTTTAGTCTCTTGATATTCCTTCCCTATCTCTCTCGGTTATTTTAATGACCTCTCATTCTTAAGTCATTTTACCTCTTCTCATACTCAAACACATCTCTTCACTTTTGCTTCTCACACATAATGGCGAATTCAAGCTGATTTTACTGCTACGGCATAAATAGTGTGACAATTTTTCGAAATGGAATCCAAACTCAATATCCCATCAACAACATTCCACACGACATCTAGATTCAACTTCCAGACGTCATCAAAAATAATCTTCTGTTTTTCCAAAAAGAATTTCATCTCCACAATCTTTAACAGCAGGTGAAAATTATTAGTCTTGTTGTTCTCTTTGTTGAAAGTAGGAAGAAGCATTAAACATCCTCTATCTGTTTCTCTTCACCATCAGCTTTGCCAGGCTTCTTAGACCAAGGTTGTTGATGTTCACCATCTTAGACTAGGACTATCTTGTAATCTTTTGCATGTAATCTACAAATTCCATGAAATGTACTCTTCTAAAATATTTATGAAATTTTTTTGATTGCAAGTTTAGTCTATGCTTATCTCGTATTATATGCATGTGAATGTTCTTATTGAAGCATGTTAATCTTTACATCATCTATTTAAATTATATATCTTGATGCTTGTTTTGATTAAAATTATGGTTTGCTAATAATTTATGCTACTTTGATAATCAACTGTTGAATTCGAATCGACATATCCTGAGATTATCAAATCCTGATAGAAGAAAGGTTTCAAATACTGACAACAGGTCAGCATGTTCTAATTCAGATTATTAGTGTTAATTAATCTCTGAGTAAGTTTTATTGCTACAATTAGGTGTCTCACTTAATTAATGATTAATGATGGATTATCTAATAAATAATTTCTACAGTTGTGTCTTGACATATCTGTATGTATTTTGTCTTTACTTCCGCAATTTACTCCACCGTCGAATTCTATTACTCAGTAATTATTCCCTGTTCGAAGTCAAATTCACTAAGTAACCTTCTTCATACAAGTGTGTTATACCTATTTCTGAATAGTGAAGCTAAAAAACCAGAAGAAATTCTGTGACACAATTCATCATACACATAGTTTCACTGTGCACATCTCACGTTTACTCTCTCTCACAAGCTATTCACATCATGACAACGTCTGAAGTTTCACCACTCTTTATCCAAACCACAATCATTCATGGAAATACATTTGGCACTAACAATTACTTAGATCTGCTTACACATCAGCAGCTACCATCATCTTTTCATGATATTCAGGATTTTCTACTTCAATTTCCAATTGGGTATGCGCTTACGAATCCTGTTAAGCTGTCATACAAGGATGTCATGCAGGTCTGGAATACAGCTGTGATAAATTTAACAAACACTGGTTTTCCTTTGAATATAAGGGCCAAAGATATGAAGTTGATGTTGATATTCTGCTTCAAGACTTGAGATTGCCTGCCCTTGATGGTGCTCCTGACACTCATACCATTGAGCAGCTGTTTGATATGCTAAGGACTTTAGGCTATCAAGGAGAAATCACAACCATTGGAAAATTGACCAGGACTAAACTGAAAAGAGAGTAAAACTTTTTCTTTGACTACATCAGTAGGTGTTTCTTGAATAAGACAACAAACTTTGATGCTCTTCCATCCACTTCTCTGAGAATTGGGTACTCTCTTCTTTACTCTGGTAATTTTGATTATGGTAATACTATATTACGGTTCATAATTGCTAGGAGAGCAGATGTTTCAGGAGTAATAGGGTATACTAGATTTATACAACTGATTTTTAATTTTCTATGCCCTAATGCTATTTTTGATGATGATGAATTACTCCCTATTTTTCAAAGTTCTGAAAAAGCAGTCACTGATCATATTAAAAGGGATGAAAAGAATAAATTTTCAGGACCACCCTTTCTTCCTAGAGAGGTCAGACAATTTTTGTTAAGAAATAGACCTACTCATATACAAGTTCCTGTAAATCCTGATGTTGGCACCTATGTCACAATTCCTGATGCTGAGAATCAAGAAACCACCCATCTTGTTTCTAACCAAAGCATTTCTTCTTCCAAACAGTAAACACACCAAGCCTCTAAATTAGCCTCCTCTGCTGTCTCTCAAAAGACATCAGTTGTAACAAAGAAAAGGTTGTTTAAGAAATCTGTCACATATGGACAGATCGCTAAACAATCCTCATTGAGTGAGAGTGGGAAGAAAGAAGACTACTTTCCAATCAGGAAAAGAAGACTGATCATACAAAATGATTCTGACTCAGATAATCAGATGCCAATAGGGTCCTTATCAAAAATCAGGAAGTCCATTGCTCAACATCCTGATAACTCTGTTAACACCACTGGAACCAAGGAGCCAACTACTGATGCTAGTGCTCTGTTTGACAAGCTTCCAGTAATTGAAACAATTGTTGAACACAAGAAAAATTCAAAGAGTCGGTTGAAAAGAAAAAGTGAAGACGTAGTTAGATACATCAGAAAGAAGAAGAAGACTCAGCCTCTTGCCAAGCATGTCAGTACACAAGAACCTAAGTCTCAAAGTGATTTAGCAATTGCAATACATCTAGTCACACAAGAACCATCTTCTCAAAGGGAAGATGCAGACAATGAAGCTGCACAGATTATTGTTAATATTACTCAGAGTGATCTTCTTGCTGACTCTGTTCAACTACTACAGGAAAATCAAACTCATAAGGAGATATTGTCAAAGGTGGATGCAATCATAAACGATCCTATTTTTGAGAAGAGCATACAAGAACCTTCACCAAGCATTACTGAAGCAGCTCACATGTCTCAGACTCCACAAGAACCATCAGTTCAAAGTACTGATGCTGGTCTTTTACCTTCTCCTAACAGATCAAATCCTGATGTTACAACAACTCCTACTAAGAATCATCATTCAACTACACTAGCTACTATTGATGAACCATTACTGGTTTCTAGTTTGAACAAGCATCCTGATGTGCTGTTTGTTCCTCCACTTTCATCACTTCCACTTGAGGACTCACCTTTAGGTATTGCTAATTTCTCATATATTCTCATGTTTGTATGAGTATAAATAGTCTCTTCTTTGAGGTTACCTCTATTTATATGACAAGCATGCAACTCTTCTCAGTCATCTCTTATTTCTTTGCTAAATGTGTGATTGAGCCTTTCTGTGAGACTGTGTGAAAATATCAGTTAAAAAAAATTGAGTGACAGTCTCCTGTACTGAAAAAGGAGAGGTAGCTTTGTGACAAGAATCTTATAAGTTTTTTTTACTTATAAAGTTTCTTCTGTGAGAACAATATTACTCTTAAAAGTAATATTTATTGTGTGAAAAGTGATGAGATCACTTGAAAAGAACATAGAGATTTAGGTGTTACCATGTTTCTGTTTCTGGATCTCATCAGCCACAGGCATCTCTGGCAAAGAATCTAGATAAAGGCAAGGCAATTCTGCCTGCATCTGCACATTATTCTAATGGGCTATCTGATTCAGATAATGACAGTGATGAGGATGATTCTGACTCATCCAGCTTAAGTCTGCAATTGATGCATCTAAGAAGTCCAATATTGGTTCTTCTTCGCACTTCAATGAAAATCCCTCTTATTACAATCCTGATGCTGAGTAATTTAGACAGACATAATGGGATTATAAATGGAGACTTGCAAATTCTTCTATCTCATCTGCTGTTGGCCTGCAACATATTCATCGTGCCTATGATGAAATTCAAACTCCTGATCTAAAATTGCATCTTAAGGCCTCCATTATTTCTGTTAAAGGGATTCACTCTGATCTTGATGAAATGAAAAAGTCTCATATTGGTGTCAAGGAGAAAATTGATGGATTTTTGCTTCACACACCTACTTCAGCTGAATTCAAAAGTGTGAATTATGTTATCATAGATGTTGTTGAATCTCAAAACAACATGGCTTCTAGAATTTCCTCCTTAGAAGAAAAGGTCTCTTCTATTGGTGACAAACTGGATGCTCTGTTTTCTCTTCTTTCAAATATTGATGCCAAAAAGGGGGAGAAGATAGTTGCTACAAAATGTACACCAGATTCTATTCAGTCAAAGGATAAAGATATTGATGATGATGGTGATAAAAATGATAATAATCTAGTTACAGATGTTCAAATTGCTTCTACTGCTCAGCAACCTCAACATTCTAAGAAGAATGATCCTTCAGGACAAAGAAAGTCTACTGGCACTCATAAATTCAAGCACAAGACTACTGTGGTGCTCCTGAGGATGATGGTGTTACAATCTCTAATTTAGCAAATGCTAAAAGATTATTCTTTCCTTACATGCATATGGAAACAGGTGAAGAGATTGTCTTTTACTACAAAGACAAGATGTTTGAGCAAAAGAATGCTAGGAGTGCTCTTGGTTATATAACTGAAGAATTTCCTGATCTAACACCTGAAGAAGTGGTTATGCAACAAAAGGAGCTTTTGGCTCAAATTGAAGCTGAAGCTAACACTTCTAAGGGAAGAGGAAAAATAGGTGGTAGATCTGCAAGAGGAAGAGGAAGAGGAGGAAGAACTTCTAAATCAAGTCAAGTGACTGCATTCAACTCTACTTTTCTGAATTTTCTATCCAGAGAAGGTTATGTTCCTGTACAAGGAAATGAAGGAGCTGAAGAAGTTCAGGAGCCAGAAGAGTTGATTATACCAAGGAAGAAAAGATCAGCCACTGACATTGATCAAGTTGATACAGCAAATCAGAATGTAACTCCTGATGCAGACACAAATCCTGAGGTAAAAGCAGATCCTGATACTGTGAACCTGATGACTGATTTTAACTCTGATGAAAAGGTGATCGAAGCATTAAATGAGTCAGCACTTACTCCAGTAGTCACTCCTCATATTTCAGAGGTTGATGAAAAAGAAAAGGTTGACAGAAGGAAAGTTGATCAAGCATGCAAAGAATATTTGCAGAGAGTTTTAAAATAAAAGAGGGAGCTATGGCATAAAGAAAAAGGGAAGACTCACGCTTTGTCTACAAGTTATGCTCCTCTCAGCAAGAAGGATAGAAGATGGAAATATATTCATACATTCAATTATCCTAAAGGGTTCAAGCATATTGAATTTGTGTCAGCTGGGTAAGAGATTCTATTCCAGAACAGAAAGGTGTTGATAAGTCCATCGAGAAACCTTCTTGGGTGGAATACAATGAAAAACTAAAACTTGTCAAATCTCGAACCAGAGGAGGCATTGGTCATTCTAATATGAAGATTTTAAGATCTGATCTACTGGATACAAATACTCTGACAGAGAATCTTGGTGAAAGAATTTCTCCTTCATATTTTGAAAAAGTTGAAGCTGTGAAGATTGTTCATAGAAAGATAAATAATAATGATGTCAGAGAAGAGATTCTGTACTTTTTCAGGGATGGTAAAGTAAAGAGCTTTACATTGCACCAATTCTTAATGAAGACTGTGACAGAATTGAAATACATTCACTATCTTCTTAAAGGTGAGAACAGTGTCACCAGAAACTGGTCTTCTATAATACTGAAGTTATCAGAAGAAGAGTCATGACAAAAGATGATAAATACAATGGTGATTATGTTCCTGAGTACAGAACTTATACTGGTCAAGAAATGAAGATGAAAAAGGGAGCTGCAGTGCTACAAGTTTTTCTCAACAGTCCTCAGTTATCCTTCAGTCCTGATCATGAAGATGTTGATTTGAGCTTCATGTTGATTGGTGATTTTGAGATAAGCAAAAGCTCAATTTCTAAGTTGAGATCAGCCATCTATCAGCTTGGAGAAGACACTGAAGAAAAGAGAGAGTTGAAGAAAAAGCTTGTTAGAGTCCTACGAGACAAGGAGGAAGAAAGGTTGAAAAACTTTCTAGAAACAATTGTCAGTTATCTGAAGATACTGAAGTAAGCTTTACTCCTTGTACAATTTGTAAGATTGGTTTTGGCATCATTGAGAATGGAATTTGTGCTTCATTACATTAATCATAAATTGGGAGAGATTGTTACATATTGAATTTTCAATGATTAGAAGAAGCTCAGGATCTGGCTGTTCAGGTGTCATCAGTATCTGATGTATCGTCAGGATTTGATACATCATCAGCATTTGGATGTCATCAGTATTTGAAGCCAGTCTGCTAAAAGGATTTGTTCTGTTCCTTGTAATGTGGAGCAGATATTTTTTACATCTGAGTTATAGGACTTTATCTATTCAGTTGAAGATATGTATCAGTTTCAGTTAGCTTTTGATAACGCATATCTTAGATTGATTTGTTATAGCTGTGTAGTATATAAACACAGTTTAGGTCATCACTTAGTGTATCGATCTCGAGTATCATTCGACCTAGCAGCTCTCAAGAACATCAGTATTTCTTGAGAGGATTTTATAACAGTTTTTATCAGAAATATAAAAAGTTGTTATATTTTATTACTTGTTCGAAACATTTATATAATTGTATCCAACCCCCCTTAAACAATTGTATTTACTGGGCAACAGAAAGAGAAGAAAGATCTAGCAATCATACCAACAATGAGTAAAATAATGAAGGCACAAGTCAACAAATTCATACAAGGAAGTGGGATAGAAGTCACACTAGAGAAGCAATTATCGGTGATCCTACTGCTGGTGTGAGGACTAGAAGTGCAACTGCTAATGAGTGCCAACATGCATGTTTTCTGTCTCAAGTAGAGCCTAAGAAGATTGATGAAGCTTTACTGGATCCTGATTGGATATCTGCCATGCAGGGCGAGCTGAATCAGTTTAAAAGAAACAAAGTTTGGGAATTGGTTCCTGCACCAAAGAATAGAAGCATAATTGGAACAAAATGGGTGTTCAGGAACAAGATGGATGAAAATGGTATAGTTACCAGAAACAAAGCAAGGTTGGTTGCAAAAGGCTACTCACAAGAAGAAGGAATTGATTATGATGAAACTTTTGCTCCAGTTGCAAGACTTGAAGCAATAAGAATTTTTCTAGCATTTGCTGCACATTCAAATTTTAAAGTGTATCAAATGGATGTCAAGAGTGCCTTCCTGAATGATGAGCTAGAAGAAGAAGTTTATGTGCAACAGCCACCTGGCTTTGAAGATCCAGAATTTCCAAATTTTGTGTACAAGTTACTCAAGGCTCTATATGGACTAAAACAGGCACCTAGAGCTTGATATGACACACTGTCAGAATTCCTACTGAAGCATGGTTTTACTAGAGGTACCATAGACAAGACTCTCTTCTACAAGAAACATGATGATGATATGATCCTAGTTCAGATCTATGTGGATGATATCATCTTTGGTTCTACTAATGAGAAGCTTTGTCAAAGATTCTCCAAGCTTATGCAAAGTGAATATGAAATGAGTACGATGGGGGAACTAAGTTACTTTCTTGGACTTCAAGTCAGTCAAAGAAGTGATGGTATCTTCATCAGCCAAATTAAGTATGTCAAGGATCTATTGAAAAAGTTTGGTATGGTTGATTGTTCACCTGCATCTACACCTATGTCAACTGCAACAAAGTTGGATGAAGATAAAAAGGGCAAGAGTGTAGATATCTCAAGCTATAGAGGAATGATTAGTTCATTGCTTTACTTAACTGCTAGTAGACCAGACATTATATTTGCTACATGTCTGTGTGCAAGATTTCAAGCTAATCCAAAAGAATTACATTTGATGGCTGTAAAGAGGATTTTCAGATATTTGAAGGGAACTCCAAACTTGGGATTATGGTATCCTAAGAGAACTGGTTTTGAAGCTGTTGGTTACACAGATGCAGATTTTGCTGGATGCAGGGTTGACAGGAAAAGTACTAGTGGAAGCTGTCAATTTCTTGGAAAAAGACTTGTATCCTGTTATAGCAAGAAATAACAATCTGAATCAACTTCTACAGCTCAGGCTGAATACATAGCTGCAGGAAGTTGTTGTGCTCAAGTGCTTTGGATTAGAAATCAGTTAATGGATTATGGCCTAGTGTTACATAAAATTCCTATCATGTGTGACAATACTAGTGCTATATCTATAGTGGCTAATCCAGTTAATCATTCTAGAACAAAGCACATTGATGTAAGGTACCATTTTATTAGAGAACATGCTACAAATGGTACCGTTGAGCTCATTTTTGTTCCAACAGAAAAACAATTAGATGACATTTTTACTAAACCTTTGGATGAAGCAACTTTCATTAGACTTGTAGGTGAAATTGGAATGCTTAATTCTTCATCCTAAGGCAAGAACTCAGCTAATGTTTTGCAGCAGATTAATTTCCAGTAAATCAAAATTAATTTGATTTAATTAGAAATTAACTGAAATATGAATTATAAATATTTCATAAATCTCTGCATATTTATTCTACAAAATTCAAAATTCAACTTGGAATTTTTCAAATTATAAGTAAACTGCTCAGTTGTTAATTTACATCCTTAATATGTAAAATTAACACAAGGCATAATTATAATGGTCAAAAGTATATAAAGAGTTGAGTTCTCGATAAGTCTAACTGACTTATCGACAAGTCATTTTAAGACTTCTCGGGTGAGTCCTCGACAAGTAAATTTACTGACTTTTCGAGTGGCTTCTTGATAAGCTTAATTATGACTTATCGATAAGTCCTCGTAGAGTTCTCTAGTAGTGTTAATTCACAGAGTTCTCTACAAGTATAATTTTTGACTTATCAATAACTCAGAACTGAATTAATTTAATTTAATAAATTATTTTGGTAAAATACTTTTGGAAATTTATTCTAATTTTATTTTGAAGTTATTCAAATAAAGTAGGAATCAATTCAGTCCATTTTTAGACAAACTGGGTATTTATTTGACATCTCGATAAGTCAATTTTTAGTTCTTTATAAGAGCAATTTAAAAATGACTTCTCGATATGTTCTTCATTTCTTAAAATGACTTCTCGATAGACAAATTCCAAGCGTCTATTTTTGAGTTCTCGACAAGTCATTTGCTTTTACTATAAATACTCATACTTCTCGATACATATACATACTTATAATTTTCGAGATCTCAAGTGACCTAGCCTTTCAAGCAAAAATCGATTTCTCTCTCAGTTTTACTCCTTTCTCAAAAAAATTTCTTACCCACTCATTCTCATCAATCAACAATGGCCTAAAATATTGCAAGAGCTTCTATTGCATATAAAGGAACCAACTATCTCGCTTTTACTGATGTTAACCAAGCTCCTAACAGTTTCAAGGGGTTTGTGAAACTTTTGGCTGAGTCTTATCTTGCAGGAGCTTTGACTGCAAATCCGGTCCTGTACCTAGATGTGCTGCATGAATTCTGGACTACAGCAGTAGTGAGAACTGATATGAATGACAACTCTCTTTCTATGGTGGTGACATGCACAATTGGAGGCCAACTGATAGAATTCAATGACCAAGATGTGAATAGAGCTTTGGGGCTGCCAACTGAGAATCTGGTGGAGGTGCCAACTCCTGATGAGCTGACTGAGTTTATGGACTTCATCAATTATGGTGGAAGAATCAATCTGTCAAGCTTAAACAGAACCAATCTAAGGAAGGAGTGGTCTTTCATCTTTGATTCAGTGGTGAGGGCATTTACATGCAGGAAGACAGGATATGACAATATTTCAAGTGTTGTGTAAAAGTTGGTGTATTCAATTTCCCGCAACAGACACTTGAATGTTGGTATGTTGATCCTGGAAGAACTTGCAACCAGGCTGAAAATGCCCCTGACGGCTAGAGGTAAGGAAATTTTCTTTCCTAGATTTATTATGTCCACTTTAAATCATAAAGTAGCAGACATACACTTATTGAATGGTATAGATAGCACAAAGATAGGAAATTGTAAGCAAGAGTCCAAAATAATATTTGGCTTACTTACTACAAAGAATAAGGTAAATGTAAGTCTGAAAATCACTCCATTTATGTTGGAGAGGTTTAGGACGTACCCTTACCCTATGCCTGACATGAGATCTAACATACAATCTAGCACAGCTATAATCTCTGAACCTGCGGAGGTACAAGCACAGGAACACCAACAGGGATCTTCCCGAGCTGCAACCATTCTTTCAAAACCTTTAGAAGCTAGGAAACCAATCACCTCATCTTCTCAAAAGGATGAGGTGAGTAAAAAGAAGAGAAAGGGGGCAACCTTAACTGTTGTAACTGAGAGTGGTGAGGACCAAGCTGAAAAAGAGTCACATTTGGTCAAGAGATCTAAAAGGAGTAAGAAAACTGAGATGATTGCTCAAGCCACCTCAAAATCCTCCCAACAAGATGCAGTTGTAAAAGCACCCAGTAGTGAGTCTGCACAGCCTGCACAAGAAGCAATTCAAGTGTATGGTAGGAGAAATAAGGAAGGCACACACTGTGAGGACACATCTCTTAAGCTCCCTCATCTATTCAGGGGGAGCTGCCAACATTCATAACTGAGCAATAATTTCTTATATCTAAAATTTCTTCACTTCCAATTGCACTTGAATCCACTTCTCAAGTACAACAAAAATCAAATGACTTGGTTCTAGAAACCTTGCTCACCACCCAGACACCTCAATTAGATGGTGAGAGGCTACTAGCTGGGGTAGATCTTGATGACACCCATCACAAACATGGAGGATTCATCAGTTTTCACTGAAGACCCCATGGAAACTTAAAATGCACCTTCATGAGCCAATTAGTCTTCACAGACTGTAAGGTTTGAGGGTAGTACTCCTGAGGGGGAGTTACCTAAATCCTCTCCAATTCAATTGGAGGTTCCTTATGTAGGGACAACTCCCCTTAAAACCCTAGTAGAAATTGCCTTGGCAGTTGATGCTAAGAGTATAATTGTCAATGATCCTGTCATAGGGGAGGCAAGTATAGCACATTTAGGTGCTAGTGTGTTGCAAGACACACAAGGGTTTGAGACCGGTGCACATGGCAGTAACTCAGTCAAATCCCCTCCAATTCAATTGGAGGTTCCCACACCTAGTGAGGAACACCAACTAGCCATAACCACAGAGCAATATGTGAGTACAACTGTGACTTCAATCACAGGTGTTTCTAAACCATCAACCTCAAAACCATCAACCTCAAAACCTTCAACTTCACAACCTCAACAACCACACATTCTATCTCAGTGGCTGCAAGAATCTGGCTCTCAACCAAATTCTGTAGATGATCTACTAGTGGAGCAGATTTCTGGACTAACCAACATCTCACAGCATCTTTTGACTTCAAATATGAGCAACCAGGACTATAAAGCTATCATGCTTACTTACAATGAAGAGGTTGAGGAGCAAAAGGAGAAGATTGTCAATGATGCTGAGCAAGATGGGAATGTGGATGCATGGTTGTCTGATAATTTTGCCTTAGAAATGGATCAAGTTTTGGCCAGATTCAGATAAGAATACATTACTATTCCGGGCAGAATTGCAAAAGACTTGAGTCCACAAGCTGTCTATGATGCCATTACAGATATATACAAGGCTCAGCTTAAAGCATTTCATCTGTTTGGTAAGGCTCTTGAAATCAAGCTTACTGGTCATGAAGAGAGAATCAGAAAACTGGTGAATGAGAAGATGGACAAGATTATACCATCTCATGAACATATCTCTACTAAATTCAAGCATTTTACTGAGCAAATGGCTAGGATGGATCTTGCCTCTATTAAGAAAAAAGTCAAAAATCTCAAATTATCTTTCATCAATCTCAACACACTGATCCAGCAACAAATTACTCACTCAAATGACACCAAGGTCAAGCTGGATCAACTTCACCAGAGCAGATATGAGCCATCATTTTTGCTTATGGAAGGCATCAAACAGGCTGTAGATGAAACATTTGGTACATCTACAAGCTCTTTTCAGTCTGGCTCCATCTCCACAAACCTACAAATCCAAACTCTGCAAGGCCAAGTCTCAGCACTGCAAGACTCCAATTTTTCTCTCACTGCACAAGTTCAAGCCTTGACATCCCTAGTCAAGAGCCAACAAACAGATATCCAGACCCTGGTGGACTCCCATAAGCATCTTCAAATGCATAATTCTATAGCTTTGGGAGTCATCATGGGCAAACTCAACATACCACTCCCTTCTCTGCCTGAACAGGTAAGGCCTGAAATCCCTACTCCCCTTCTCATGCCTGCCAACAAGACTAAGGGGGAGATAGAGGCTAGGTTGGTACAATCAAGGTCATCTCAACAACAAATCCAGGGTGCTGAAAAGAAATTAACTAAAGAAGTTGATCTTGACATGGAGAGACTTATCAGGGTTGTTGAAGGACCTAGTCTGAGCAGAGAGTTTGATGAACTACTCAAAGCCTTAAAAGCTCCTCTCAACAACAATCACTTCAGATACAAAAAGGCCCTGGAAAAGACAATTAATTTCATAAGAGTGATCATGGTCAATCAGGACAACCTTTTACAAAAGAAGATAGTGATCAATGTAAATGACTCAGGGACAGACAGATGTATGCAGGTGTCCCTCAATTACCTTGTCTCAAGGAGGGCATCTGAGTTGGATATCTTAATCAACAAAGTCAAAGTTATAACTCATGAAGATACCTTGCTATTAACTGAATTGAGAAATGCTCAAGTAGCTGCTTTTCCTGAAGCATATCTACAGCCAAGCAAGGGTATAGCATACATCTGTCCAAACACCAACAATTCAAACATTTTCAGATCCCCAAACAGTGTGTCATGAGTAACAAGAAGCTTATCATGATCCTAGAAACTAGTTTAAAAATGAAGAAGAACAAGAACAATGATGATATGGAAATCATAAAGCTACTGAGGAGATATCTGGATAATGCAGAAGCCAACTTGCCCAAAATACAAATCAACAAGGATGATTTGGATGATGATGAGCAGAAGAAAGATGATCAAAATCTTTAGGGCTCAAATACAAGTCAATCCAGTAAGCCATCTGGCAGCAAGGGTGGAGAGAAGAAGAAGGAGGATGACAAGAAAGATGAAGAAAAGAAGAGAAGGGGTGAGAGGAGGAGCAAGAAGCTTCATGATGGCTCGGAACCACACCAATCCCTAAAAATCCAAACACAACTAGCTCAAACCTCATCTCAACCTACAACATCAACTATCTCAAACATCAAACCACCTCAAATCTCAAAGCCAAAATTTCTGTACAAACAAACATCCAACTCTTTCCTAAAAATTCCAATCACCACAAGCCAGACAAATCTCAAGAAAATGACAACCCTACCTTTAGCCAAACCCTCACTGAAAATCAAACACAAATCTGTTAGGAGAAAGCCTAAGAATGTTAATCCTATAAAGAAAGAAGAAGTCACTGAAAGGGTCATCTGGAACTGTTTTAAGGAGTCTGAATTTCTACCTCTAAATTGGTGCACCTCAGATGAAGATTATTTCCAACATCTAGCTGAAGAAATAGTTAGAGTCTGGGTTGTATCCCTGAGAGAAGTTATAATTTATTTTGAAGATGGGTCCTTCACTTTTCTTGGCAATGACTTAATGGATTCTCTGCCTCCCACAGAAATTAAGAGAGTGATAAGTTTGCTAAAAGGACAAGGATACTGCTACAAGGGCATGGAGATCAGTTCTAGCTGAATGGATGATTGAAAGAAAGGAAACAAAGAAAAGAAATGAGGATGAAGCTGAAGAAAGAAGAAGGAAGTATGATGAAGAAATATAGAGGTATATAAAAAGATCAGAAGAGCTAAAGGCCAAAGGAATGAGCAGAATCTCTAAAGATGGGAAATTTCTAAACATCAAAGCTGGTGAATTCTCAAGGTTTAGAATAGATTTGCTAGACAGTGGTTATCCCAAGGTAGCAAGACAAAAACTTGTAAAAGCTCTAAATGGAACACCCATAATAGAAGAACTTGAAATTCTAGATCACTTGAAGGATGTTCTTACGGAAGAAGCAGATACAAAAACTGTCTTTACATGATACTTGTAACCATTGAAACTTGAAAATCTTATGTTGTACAAAAGTTGTAATTCTATCAAGCTTTGTGTATTAATTTTATTTTCCATCAATTTAGACTTGGGGTTAGTCTTGTTAACAGGCATGAATTTGTGTTAAGCAATCTTCTCACAAATTGGGGGAGATTGTTGTGCAAGACATGCCTGTACCTTAAGAAGACTAAGACAATCTGTCAACCCTAAGTAAGTTGTATTGTTATCTAAATTTGTATTTTGTACTTTTAACACTTAAAGTCTGTAAAATTTCAAAGGAGCATACTTGAGTCTTTTTTCTATAAACAGTGTCAAGCCTAAGGATTCTATCTGAAAGAAGATCAAGAAGATCATGCCTCAGAAGAATTATGAAGAAACTTGGAGTTGAATAAATCTGTTTTAGGAAAAATATTCTAAGTCAAGATCTCTACAATTCACAAATTTAGTGTTATAGAGAAGTCATTCGAGAATTCAAAATGACTTATCGAGAAGTCAGGAAAGGCACTAGAGAACGCACAGAGATATCGACAAGCCAAATTGAAGACATAGAGATTGGAGATATCGACAAGTTATTCCTTCACTAGAGAACTCAGAGTTATCGACAAGTCAACATTTATTAAAGAACTCTGAGTTATCGATAAGTCAAATTCCACTAGAGAACTCAGAGATATCGATAAGTCAAAATTCAATAGAGAACTCTGAGATATCGACAAGTCAAATTTGACTAGAGAACTCTGAGATATCGACAAGTCAATAAGCCACTAGAGAACTCAGAGTTATCGATAAGTCAAAGTGAAGATATGAAGTCTAGAGATCTCTACAAGCTAAATTCTCTTATAGAGAACTCAGAGACCTCTACAAGTCAAATTTACTATGGAGTATTATAGATCTCGATAAGCCAATATACTTATCGAGATGTCAAGTTCTCTATAGATCAAATGGAGATCTCGAGGTAAAATCTCAAAGTACAAAATTGCAGATCAGTTCAATATCCAAGATTAACAATCAACAAACAATCCAAACAGCTGGATTGATAAGTCTACAAAAAGCAGCTTGAAGGATGTGCAAGATCAATGGTGAAGATTAACTGACAAAGGAAGATTAAGATAATCACAGAATGTTAAAGATATGCTAAGCCATAAATAGAAGATATATTTTTCTATAAATGAAAATGACAAGTGACTGTTTATAAAAGCTAATAGCATGTCTTATTGTACAATGTGTAAACCAGCAGTTAACTGAATTATAAAGTTAACACTGGTCCTTTAGTTAGTTGTAACAATTTTAGATAAAAAATCTTGTAACACTCTCAAGAAAAAGCTAAGCTCTTTATCAACAAACAGCCTAGAAATTTTATAGCAAAATATTTTTAATTTTAATATAAAATTAAGTGAGTTTTGAAGATTTGTGTTCTTTATTTTCTGCAAGCTTAATTTCTGCATGAACACATTATTATTACAAGATTTAATTTACTTTGTTCAAACATAAAAGATTCAAGAAAAGCTCAAAAACAGTAAAACATATTAACCCCCCCTGTGTGTTATTCATTTCCTAACATGGCGAACCGGAGATTCAACAACATTCTCATGTGTTGGTGTATCATTATCTCCCGATGATGAGTAATTTCTGGAATTACTTAATGTAGTTATTTTCGAACTTTCAGTACTTGAAAGAGTTCTCCACTTAGGATGTCTATGGAGCTCAAACCAGTGTTTGTCAAAGTTAGACTTCTTTTTATATATACTTAAATGATATGCATGAGCTTGGTCAGATATAGTAACCAAATTTGAACCGCTCCCGACTAGCTTGACTGCCTTTTCATAACACGCTCCAAATTTTTTAGCACCTTCGTTTATCCGGCTCCACCGTTTTTTCATAACCACAACTCCTCTCTTGATAACACCAGAATTATCTTCTTCACAATATTGATGAATTCGTTCCCAAAATGCTTCAGCTTTTTGATCCGTGCCAAATAATGGATCAACTGACACATTTAACCATGCACTTATTAAAAGTTGGTCTTCAACTCACTTACACTGACTACTATTTTCTCGAACATCTTCACTTTCTTCACAATCATCATTTAAATCAATAAAATTCGGGTTATTAAAGGCCGGAACTTGCAAACGTGGAGAATTTTGACTATCGGGGGTTGTTTGTTGGGTTTCAAATTGTGGATTTGAAAACGGAGGAAATGGAAATTGGTACGGAGAATTTTGAGGACATGAAAATGGAAATTGAGAATTATGAGAAAATAGAAATTGGTATTGAGAATTCGGATTTTGAGAATTAAAATTAAAATTTTGTGGGTTTGAGAAATAGGAATTTGGATATGGGTATGGGAATTGTGGGTTTGAATTTTGAGAATTTGAAGGTGAAGGATTGTTAGAATTGTTTGGATTCATCTTTTTCTAAAAAAAATTAAAATAATTTTAAGGATGTAATGATTATGAATAAGGTACTAGAATTGAGTATTTATAGAAGAAAAAAATTATTACCGTTTTTAAGTTACTGTTACAAAAATATGTATGTTATGTTAACATTATAATAATGTTAGAATTCAAAAAATTGAAAACATAAAAAGCATGAGGTCAGACACCATGCATTGTTTATTATTTGCATTAAAATAGTAAACGTAAAGGAAATGGGACGGTCCAAGGAGGGTGTGATTGCCCATTTTTTAGAGCTCATCTACAATGCAATTTCAGTTACAATATATGGTATAGTCTCGTTTTAACTTTTACGTGCCCCGATGAATAAAGTGAGCTAGTAGCGGGGATACTTTTAAAGTCACGCTCTAAATCAATTAGTACACCTATAGTGAATTTAAACAAATTAAGGTTTAAATTATGCATGGATTGACTAATCAATCTGACATCACAGGTAGAACAAATATTTCTATTCATTCTAATGAAGTATCGACAATATTTCATGTAACTCGGGTTGTTTTGAAATACAGGTATAGATACATTTGTGTAATAATTATTCCCTCGGTTAACCTAATTGTTATTATTTCTGAGATAGTGTCTAAAATATATATTAAAATGAATATAAAGTATAATTTTATAATTTTTTTAAAATTTTCTTTTTTCTGATTATAAATAAAATGTGTAAACTTTTATTCAGAAAATGAATTTTTTTATAAAAGGTTATAAAATTATATTTTTTATTTATATTAAAATACCTGTCTGACATTTTTATTTGAAACAATAATAATTGGAGGGACGGAGCTAGTAACAAACAAGATTTTCATCCGTAATATTCAAGTCTCAGTCAATATTTAGAGTTTCCACATCTACTTAAATTTTGACTGTTATAAGAACTTCATCCTAATAAATACGATTTCTTTCCGCCAAGAGTCTTATTAAATTAACGTGATATTTCGCATAGAACGGTATACTTCAAAATTAATCTATAAACAACTACTTCCTCCCCAGCCCCATTCATATTTACTTGTATACAGTTTGTTTCCGATATTTGATACACATTTAAGATTAACGATAAGTATATATTTTTATTTTATTTCAAAAAAAAATCTTTTCTAAATTAATCTTTAAATATTAAATTTAATTTAATTAAAAAATATATATTTCGGGAATTTGTATAATATATCCCAAATTAATAGATTACTTTACAGATATATCCCATCTTTTTTAAGAGTTATAAAAATATCACAAGGTTAAATTTTAATTCTTATATAACTCATATACATGTAACTAATTATGTTTTTTGTACTTGAACTGACCAAAAAATTCCAAATAATATAATATACATGGCAATAAAATTCAATGATGGTAGATCCACACTTTTGAATTAATTTTTTCGTGAGAGTTTGAGTATAATATTGGGTGATTTAAAATTTTTTATCTCAATTTTTTTCTATCAATCTTCATCAAAAAAATCCAATGTTATGTTTTTATTAGGACGTGGCAAGATATCATAAAATATGATATAAAATATGTTAGTTGTTAGTTTTTGTTGATTTGAAATTAGGGATATTATATTGTGACCTTAAACATAACCTTTTTATTAATCTTACTACTGCTTAACCAAAAAATATAATATAAAAATATTGATATTTAAGTATATAATTATTTAAGATACTAAAATAGTAACATATTAGATATGATATTTAAGTAAATGTTAAACTTGTCATTAAAAAATGTGAAATAGTAAAATTAACTATGATAACTTAAAATAATTAAAAAAATTGAAAATGGAATATATTTACAAATAATATTATTGATGAATATATTTATAAATGGGTTTTTAAAATGGGAGAATGTTAATAAAAAAACCCGTACATTTTAGACTAGGCTTGATAAGCAACGAATGAAGACAAATGATTAGTAGAGTATCTTTTAGTTATCTATAATATAATCTAATTCTTGATATAAAAATAATAATAACATAATTATGGTCCTAGAATTGCTCTCCTTCATTCCTTTATTATTTGATGCAGTTTGAAGGAAGAAGCTATGTCAGTATTGAAGGAATGATTCCGTAAACAAATTAAGACAACTTTTTTTTTAAAAAAAAAAGGAATTTATTTATAGTCCATAGAACTTGAATGCATGGATGTAGTTAAAAATCAAGGTGCACTTTTCTTTTTCGTTTTTCTATGTGTCAGAATTCATATTAATGGAGTTGTTGTAAATGTAAATTATTGTAAACCGGAGGCTTACCATCCTGGATCATATTGAAAATCAAGGTCAAATTTTCTTTTTCGTTTTTAATGTGTTACCTTTATGCCTGATTCTAGATAATTATCTATTTCATAAGATAAATTGCAATACAAAACCGGAGCACGAGGAACATAATTTAGAGTAATTTGCAGAGTAACTATATTACACGTCTAGCTAAACTCTGGAAATAGTGCCCTAGGTAACTAGCTTTAGTAAATGCTCATCATGCCTAGCACGAAGAGGAAAAAAATAATGGAACATATTGATACACCTCTGTGTGTCTATTGACAACTTCAACTATATTGCATCTCACATTTGCAGTTTAATAACAGCATTGCACTCTGAAGCAACATTGCAACCAACTTTAAAATAAATTACATACTTCAGAATACGGGATATGGGGTCTTTAAAATCTATTACATATGTATCTGGGCTTTTCTTTCTGTTCTCTTCTCTTTATTTCTTCTTCCCAAAATCTCAACATGCGTACATAAGAATTTTGAATAACATATAAACAATATAACGGTTGAGTGCAGAAACGTTGTCACTATTGGCATCTACAGAACTGTTCTTCAGTTTTCAAGTAAATGAGCCCTCGTTTTAACCTCTGCAAATTAAATCCATATATAAGTACACATCAAAAAATGTACAACACAATTTTGATGTGAAAATACTATGTACTGCAAAGCTAGATTGTAAAGTATCCGCGAGGGAATAAGTAGTGTGCACCTTCTAGTTATCTACCATTTTCAATCCACTAACATACTTTCTATTACTATACTAGTAGTTACTAAAAGAATCATGGAAGACAAGTACAAAAGTTAATCTATTCGCACAATTTCAAGAACAAGTCCTATTAGTCACCCCAGAAAAGCTTGGACTAAAGGAAAATGATTATGATGTTGCCGTATCAACAATAACAATTATATTTACAACTATAGGTCTAGCAAGGAAGTCTAATAGTTTTATAAAACTTATAAGCAAAAAGAAAAGTTCTATAGCTATCCACCTTTCACAAAATACATTAATGTTTTCTGAATAAATCTTTCAATCGTAACTGATTTCAGGAGTAGAAGTTATTTCAGGGATAAAAACAATAGATTTTAGGGATAAACACAATATAACTGCAATACAGGCTGCAGGGCTTAGTTTAAAAAGACTTAATGGAACTAAAGTTCTGGGCCTTCTGGCCCAAATAATCCAACTACAATTGTTTTTTCTTATTTCGGTTTCCTTGCATATAAAATTCAATTGTCTTAAAATAGTTGAATGCCCATTACAAGATTAATATATTAATCCGATGATATATGACCATATATAGTACACCATTCTGAATAAATGGGTTGATTTCATGTGTTTATTTGATTCTTCTGACTTGCAATAATTATCATACAATTCTGATACAAAAAATGTTATAGGAAACCGGTATGCTGTTCTTACTTCAGTTGTTTTGAGAATAACTAAGCATGGACGAGTTGACTTGTCAACCACAACACATGTGTCTCAATATGGAGGTTCAATACTTTACAGAATTGTTACCTCGTTCGTATCTCTCATGCGAAGGAGGTCTAGTCTTTCTGATGGTCTCCGATTAGTTAGAGTTGCAAGCTGAAAAAGTTTCAGATCAGTAACAAGCATTAGCAATTAAAGGTGGAAAGGTGGCTTTAACTCTTAAATTGAATTTGTTAGTGCGTCTGCGCACGGACACATACCCAAAAACTGAAGTGCTCCGGATCATTTGTTGTGGGCATCAATTCTTCAGCCTTGTGGAGCTGCGCTAGGCGTACTTGATCTACAAATAAAATCATATTTGTCATCACTAAGCAAAGGTATACAACTGAAAGCATGGTCATAATCTTACTAATCACGTAGATGCAAATAGATAATATAAGGTCTATTGTTCCTGGAACTAGTTAAAATATATGAAAAGAAATTTTAAAGAGAGGCGATGATACAAAAAATTACAGCACATGAAAAAGCGTCCAATTTAAGGTTCACTAGCTTTCAGGTTTGCAAGTACAAATACGCCCATATTCAGAGAATAGAACAAGGATACATGCATATATATATATATATATATGAGAATAAAGTTCCTGAGGTTTCCTCAGGGAACTTTCCTGAGTTAAAGTTTAAAAAATCCAATACAAGGATGACACATGGCATGTGTAGGGTCAAATGTATATGTGCTAATGAAATAAAATAACTAGAAATTATGTAACAAGGAAAGTGTATAATATTTTAATTTGATCTACATACATATCTTAGGAAAAGTTCCCTGCAGGAACTTTATTCTCATACACACACACACATGCATATGCAATAATCTGAGAAATGTGGAATTTTCTCTCTAGGTATAAACAACTTTAGTGAATCATATTGCTTATAGGTACTTCACGATCAAGTCCAAACTTTTAAAATATCTCAAAATTCAAGCCCTAAACAACTTTTAGCTGCTAGCCTGCCACCATGTCAAATTTGTATATGACCTGCTTCTTGAATGATCGCACATCAGATGATTGTAATATTTATGTTCAAGAAAAGAAACCAAAGGAAGTGAATGACTTATGGAAATGCTTCGCACAAGTACAGTGTTTATCCTCCTAAAAAGCTTTTTATAAGCAACATTGATAATAAATCTTATAGAATATTGTCTCTGATGAATTACCTCCTTGAGCTGCCTCTTGTGCTGTCCTCATCCATGATTTAGCATATTCTTCTGCTTTTTGTACCGTTTCCTGTAACTACAGGCATCCATATATTATAGTCAAGACATCTTGTTGGTCTTGGACACATATTCTGCATTAAGTTTAAGATCATGCTTGCTACATCATACATGAACGACTTCTTATAAGATTCAAAAACATATCAGTGCACCTGTAGTGCAAGTAATTCAGAAACAGTAATCCAAAAGATAAAGGTCTTTCACTCTTTAACTGATTTGCCCAAAATCTACAATGCTCTATGTGCCCAATATCTACAATTCTCCTTTCAAAAGAGCATTGCATTACTTCTCAATCTTACGCAAGTTGAGGAAAAAGAATTACTAACATAGCAAGCCACTGACAAAAACTCTCCTCCATGTAAACTCAAAACTACAGTGCACTTACGTCTAATCTCTCTTCTGTTCCTTCGGCGGGGCATATATCCTGTATCCATTCAATTTCAGCAACCCGGTACCTTCAAAATCAGAAAAGGGCATTAATGTAGCAACCATCACAAAACTTTATGACTAATGAAGACATGGCAGATTGGTTTACCCATCTTGATCCCAGTTTTCAATTATGCGACATCTTCTACGGCCTTCAACCTGTTGACAAAGTAATATTACATGACTAGCCATCACAGCACTATGAAGAAATGAATAGCCTCTGTCGCAGATAAGTCCATATGATGCAGATGGACTGCTCTCTCTTTAGGTCTCAGATTTGGGTTTCTTAATTTTAACTGTCAAGTGTCAACTTATCCAACACCCTACCAACTTCAGTACAATATTGTAGAAGAACCCAATTTTAAATAGTAAAATCACAGCTAAATGTAAAATGGTGACCCGAGTAGCGAAACTTTAAAAATCTGGTTGATCCTTACATAGTTGAAAAGTTAATTTATGACTAGGTTGTTATTCTGTCAAAATGGTGACTAGAGTTGCGAAGTTTAATTTAAAAACAAATAAATTGGGTACAAATTCTTTCGTATTCACTGTAGGATCATGTACATTCAGTAAATGGACTATCCATTTATAACGAAAAAACAAACAAAACTTTCCAGAAATACGTATGACCCACCTGGAGATAAGGTCACTGTAAGGTGGGATGTATGCAGAGACTATCCCTACACCTAGAAGTAGATAAGTTGTTGCCGTAAAAACCCCTAGCTTTTGTGATGAAATTAAGGTTTGGCAAGATGTTGGAAAATTTTTGAGGTGCAGGAAGTATCAAAAGGCGAAAGACATTGTAAAGTGTAGGTAGTACACTATACTTCCCGGATATACTTCCTAAATATATAAAAAGTATTAAGTTATGAAGGTGCTCTGAATTGAAAAGTATTAATCGAACAACTTGAAGCTTTGTTTTTTTGAAGGGTGACAATTGACAAGTGATAGATACTCCTTCCTTGTGAGGACAAGACACAATAAAAACCCTACATGTTTTATCTATTTAAATTGTACATAAGTAGTCAGACAGAAGAGATATCAAGTAGATCATAGAGTCTCAAATAACCAACCATCGACTGTAAGAACATTTCCAAACTTTAAAATAAAAAAGAAAGGGGGGACAAAGTAATTTTTAAAATATTATCTCCAAACTAACCAAGAGAATAAAATTTCCATGACATAGATAACAATAAAGGACGCCGTAATCATAATTAACAGGTGGCAAATGCATCTGCAAAGGAGCCAATAAGCATGTTCATGAAATACTGACATAAGCAATGTGATGAAGCCATATCTTACCTCTAGAAAGAAACGTCCATCTGGAAGTGCCTCGCAACTACAAAGTTTAACCAGAAAATGTTTAATGTACTCCACAAATATTACATATAACTTAGGTAAGATAGCATGTAAATCATAGAATCTGGACAAGGGATCGACTAAACCTACTCAGTGATCTCAACTTCACAAGCGTGATCAGCTACTGAACCGGATCTAGAATCAATGGTAACCTATATAAATCAGAGACATCCCCGTGGACATTGTAAGAGGATTCCTTTACCATTTCATTAAAAATAGACAATTAATTGAGAAAAAAAGGATATATTACCATTCCCATTCTTCGGTTTCCTTCCATTATCCGCCTTACCTACAATTTCATAAAAAAGAAAAAGCTACTATGACTAGTATTATCAACCAGAAAGAGTTTTTAAATAAAACAATTCATTTCAAAAAGAATGAATCAAACGAGCATTATAAGAATGCTCCTTATGCTTCAAGTTAAAATTTTTCTTTTTGTTATTATTATTGTTTGTCAACCCTTTCTCTTGAACTTGGCTTGAGGACTTTGTGGAATCTTGTAACCAAGTCCAATCTACATTTAATATCTTTAAGACCCAAGTCTTTTAGCGTTGTTTAACTTTAATTATATATCCTTTTTCCCCCATTTGGCTTAACTTGAAAAAAGTCACTTGCTACTTTAAGTTATTTTATGATTTTCAAGCAAATTTATCAATTTAGATCATTTATTTAAATAAATATAACTAATAAGAGGTAATACACATATATAACAAAAAAAAGGCTACAAGCTTCAATTAAAACGGACAATATTGAGCACGGTTGGAAAGCTCAAGTGGTTAAGAGTTTATCCTAGGTCCTGGGTTCGACCCTGACTCACCTGAGAATTCTTAGAACACATACTCATTATTAGTAAAAAAAACAAATATTGATTTTTCCTCGAGTCAAATTGCAAATTTAAGAATAGGTGACTGATATAAGCACATATTTTCTCCTTTTCATAATTTAACTTATATAAGCCGGTTTCAATACTCTCAACTTATACGTAAGGTGCACAAATAGGCACTAGCCCCTAAATACATACATCAATATATCCCTTTAATGGCCTCTGGTGATATCTGACACAACAGAAGAACTGTGCTAATATCGACAGCACGAACCAGACAAGACTCAGATATAAGTTTATCAACTATGATCAATGTATCCTAATGCCTGGTTACCATTTCATCCCATTGATGTTAAAGAATTACCAGCTCAATTAAAATTCAGTCCTATTCAAAACTCAAATTAATTAAAGCAATCTTAATTGATGGGAACTTACTATGTTCAACAATAGATCAAATTTACTGAATCCAATTTAAATGTTTTTTTCATGTCTAGGGTACTCTACACCACTTTACACATTTTGTGGCCTACTATCTCAAATTCTGCTAATGCAATGTACCAGGATCTTTTTTTTTTACTTTTTTTCTGCTAAATCACGAAATTTCTATTTTTATGCTAAACTAAATAACGGAAATTTATTTAGATTTTAGAGGAACCTAAATGGGTTAACCACCATAAATTGAACTCACCATAAGTCTATACCGAGGTTCAAATATGTTGAGTTGTAACTTTTGGAAAGGTAGGACAACATCCATGACAAAAAGAGGCAACAAATCAGCACCCATGGTTGTTAAATTTTCATGCTCCAACTTTCTTTCTGCATATTCCTCTGGAAAGTTCTTTTGTATGATGTTGTTCAGTGTAACACTTAAAATAAACAAACAGAAATTATGAGACAGTGTAAACATCATTTAGAGTCAGGAAATAAGTAAGCTGTGTTTAAAAATTAGTGGAAACACATCGCAAAGATTTAGTGTATCAGAAACTTATCATTTTAGATGCCAATCAACCAATGACAACCAGAAATACCATTAAGCATTTATAAACTACTACAATTGAAGCATATAACAAATTTGATTGCTTTCAGATATTCCGATCCTATTCCGCTCTATCTAAAATTGGAAGTTCTAAATTTCTATAAGAACCTTACAATGTCTTGTAGTTCTTGAGGTCTATCTAGAGAACAAGTAATTTTATGAAAAGCATAATTAAAAATGTCAGTAGACACTTTTAATAATAATTCATATCCACATGGTTTTTCTGTGCATGTCAAGTAATAGAATAATTGGACTAAAAGAAACAGCAAAAAAATTGATCTTTTTTCCTCTACCGTTTAATACATAAAAATCTCAAACCGCTCCTTTAGCAGAAACGGTTACAATCACTGGGTTTATACTGAAAGGTTGATGGCATATTATTTGAAGTCAGAATTAGAGATTCGAAAAGGATAGCCAATAATGAGAGACCATTTAAAATAAAATATATGGAAAACAAAAAGTTTGACAGCGCCAAGTGATATGTTCTCATCACGAAGTTCAGGAAAACTACACAAGTATAACAGTATGAACTAAATTCCAATATTATACTCACCTGATTGAACAAGTTCTAGGACTTATAAAAAGAATTGTTCGGCACAATGGGCATCTGTTACCTATCAATGACAAGAATGGATCACTTAAATAAACAAAGTAAATACTGATTAAATTTTAAAAATGGAGGACTCGCTAGAAACGCTCACATCGGTCCATTGCTTGAAATAGGCAAGAACGGCAAAAGGAGTGTCCACAAGGGGTTGTAACAGGTTCATAAATTAGCTTTAAGCAAACAGTACAATCAAAGTCGTCGCTACGTAGAGTTATCTCATGATTACTCCTCCCCACTGTACTACTTGTCATTCTTGCTAAATTCTGTAGATGAGTACTTTCACCAAAAAGAAACAAATGTTGAGTACTCTATATATACCAAATGAGAGGATTAAAGTTACGAGTACAAAATATGACCATTATCTATATTTAACTTAAAAGGTACAATATCGAAGACTGGCAAAATAACAAGCAACTAAATAGGTAAAATGATGAACCAAAATAATATGCTCTAAGCTTTGATTATTTTTCCTACTATTTATATATATCGGTTAGCCACGTGAGGGATAACATGGAAGCTTCCCTCACATAGTCACATTATAAAGAGATTAGAGGGCTATATTTCCATGCCATTGAGTGAATGTGTTCGGAAGAACATCTGACCACCCTCGCATATTTTGGTTAATTATAAAGAATTAAATTAATAATAAGACAACCTACTGGATTAATTATGATGGTGTTTTGTTTTATTTATGAGGGTGCTAGATTGACTTATAGGTTCATAAGATAAAAGTAGGTCAAAAGTATGTTCTTTCAAAATTATATTTAAAATTTTCAACAAGAATTTATATTACCCTGCCACAGATATTATCATATCATCTTATATTATCCGATTAACTGTGAGAACGTTATCGTGTCAATTAGTGACTTTACAACACTGCTAATCAGTAATTTTTTATTAATCAAACTATCCAAAAGATAACAACTTATAAGTGATAAATTTACTAATTCTTTTAAAAAAATTTAAGTTCCAAAACCAACTTTGAGTAACCAGTACTTGGTTTTAGGTAAGGCAAAGGGCCCTACATTACCTTAAAGGGTTAATGTGGAGTCCCGAGAGAACTACGTCATGGGCCAGCTCAAACCTTTGTAACTGCCAAAAAATATCATATGAAAGTGAGTTTTAGCTTATAAAAATCATTGACCACTCGACAGATATCACAAGGAACTAGTAATGCATCGCATGTGAGGACCATATAAAGGTCTAAGATTCCGGAAAGTGAATGTTAATCTGAAACAGTGTCTATTCAAGAAAATGAATACCTATATCTGAGATCCAATTTTATGCATGCTGGAAATGTTTCATCAGATGAAAGTTCACAAGAAACTTGGGAAGAAGTTAGTAGACAAGAAGCATGTTAGTCCTATTTAGGGGTTGTTTGGTTCATGGTGAATGTGCCCATTTACGGATATCGGAGCCTTAAACCCAGATGAGAGTGTTTGGATTAGTGATTTAGTGGTGTGAACTGTAGAATGGGAACCCATTCCCTCTAGGAGGGTAAATCAAACCATCATACCCTTTGGGTTTCCATTTCATTCCCATCCCAAACCCCCCCCCCCCATTCCCATTCTCATGATGCATCAAAACGCCCCGTTAAGGCGGCGACATGGACAGGGAAAGATTGACCCTAAGGAAAGGGTAACTATGATCATTGCAAAATATCAGGTGACGTTGAAAGAATGCAAGAGAATTGTACAAGTAGCAATTGTGAAACCCAATTAAAGTCTACAAGTAGCAATTGTGAAACCCAATTTAAATGTATGACAGGATTATAACAGTGGTTTCGTACCAAAATGAGTGAATCAGCCTTCAAAATATGTGCTTTTACTGAATCGCTTTGAAGGTTTATCAATTTGTCAGCGTCCTTGAGAGCAAGCTAGGAAAACATTTATAAACATGCTAATGCAGTATTAGTAATGGATATTGTACTGATTCCATTAAGCTCAAAAGGAATACCACATTAATTACAATAAAAGTAAGTTACATACTCCAGCATGTATAGTTGGATCGAGCCCGCTTAATGGTTGATATTCAGAATCTGATGGAGGACGATCTACCAGGAACTGACAAATCCTGGTAACAATTCATTCAAGATGTAACTGTTAAAGAATTCAAAATATATCTGTTTATATTTAAGATGGTTGTGTTCATAACAAATGTGATATCAAATTGAAGTATCCAGACTGCAACCTGAGATAGGCAGCACATCGATTGCTTAGAATAACAGGATGATTAGGTTTAATATTAATAGCCCTCGAGTAACAACTGATTGCCTGAAAAAATAAACGCAAATTATCAGCACAAATGATAACACACAAGAGTGACCTTATCTTTGGAACCACGATATTTTCATTAACCTACAACAAACAATATCACACTGAAACTCTAATTACAAATTTCAATACTCCTATTTAACACACGTAGATAAATTGAAAACGTGACGATTCCAACATATTATTACATAATCTATAACAAATTAAGCATCAATCAAAATATATAGCTTCATGATGAATAATAATAAATAAATGAATTTTTCTCGAAAGCTAAATCACATAACAAGGAAACTATTACATATTCCAACACTCCTGCATTACACGTGAATAAACAAAAAATGTGCAAACATTTTTCCGGTTACTTACTTCAGTACATTCCAATTATAAGATAAAACATATTATTCAATAATCTCTAACAAAATGAGCATCAATTGAAATATAAAGCCTCGTGATGAAAAATATATAACTGAATTTTACTCGAAAGCTAGATCACTAAACCATAGAATCCGTGATTCGACTAAAATCAAATTGAAAGCAGTACAGGCAAGCAGTGAGTAAGTTATAACAAACACTAATAAAGCTACAGAGCAGTAATTAAAAATAAAAAAATAAAAACCTCTTCGAAGCGATTTTGACGAAAGGCTTGGTTAGCTTTGGTAACAAGTTGATGAAGATGCGTATGTGATATAGTATTATAATCCTCTTGTTCATTCTCCTGCAATTCAAATTTCAATTATACATTTATACTTAATAGTTACTTACAATGTATATATACAGGTATAAATGAAGGTGTGAGATGGATACCGATACGAAGTCATCAACGTCGTCGATTGCTTCCAGAGAGATTGCTTGATTCGACATTGGAGAGAGAGAGAGAGATAGTTGAGAGAGAGAGAGAGAGTTGAGGGAGAGAGATATTAGTGAACGTAAGTCGTAAAGGAAGTTAAGCGAGCGCCGTGTATGTACACGGACCTGATTAGTATTACGTGTTCTTCTGCAGACTGTGTGTATAAAAATACGCACAGTCACAATCACAGACACACTCTTTGTATTTTGCTTTTTGTTTCTGTGGAGCTAGTTCATACTTCTTCATACATTATTTGCTAGCCATGTATAATTCGCATTATTTTTATAAAATAAACTATATTTAATCGTAAATACTAAAATAAATAAAGGATGGTAATAATAAGAATAAATTATAATTTTTATTATCGTGGACAAATTTAATTATTGCTTATTCAAAATTCGCGCCTTGAATAAAAAACTATTAGTAATTTTATAAATTTATATTTACTAAAATGATTTGTCGGTAAGTCCAACTAGGGGTCCAACTAGGTTACGACTTATAAATATCCCTTCTATATATAATAGGAGAACAATGGTATAATTTCATGAGATTAAAATATCTCATTGAAAAGACTAAATTACCCATATTTGTAATATTTATATAAAAATGTAGTTTGTGGAAATTGAACTCAAGTTATTTCATTCAACCTCTTACTAGTACACCATATTGTCACATGTGCTTTTTATCATACACATAATATGTAAGTGTGCTAAATGAATATTTTATTTAACTTTAAAGATACTTATTTGAATTCCGCAAAAAAAATAGTTAGTTGAATATTTGTATAATTAATTTTAAAGAATTAAATTCCAGATATAAAATTAGGCATAATACATAAATGGATTATTATCTTATTTATTAATCATTTTTTAGTTTAAAAATATATCTCATATATTTTTAACATATTTTTTATTATAAAAAGTAATTAAAATGTATATATATAATTTTTTTTTAAAATATTGAAAATAGAATCGCTTATATTGGTATTACATATTTAGATAAGTTTGAATTATTATGAGTCAATGCATTTTAGAACTTGACCAATTGTTAAAAAAATACTCGAAATTTGACTACATGACTCATCCGAAAAATATCGTCACATTCTACGTTTAGTAAATTTAAATTACAAACTCGGCGAAAATATCTTCCCAATAATGTGAAATTTTTAATATCTTATGTTAATATAAACTAATGTGTTTGAGGTCTTTATATGATTATAAATCAATTGATTATTTATATTAAAATTACTAACTTTCTTTGGTAACACGTTATTTTTTTTTTAGATTTGTCCCAATTTTAAGAATATTTAAAATTAGAAATGAAATCTCACTAGATTTGTTAAAACTACGATGATATATTAAATTGATTTATTTTTCATTTTTCACTTTAAAAAAAACTAATTTTTTTAAAAAGGATTCTTTTGGATCAGTAATTTTTATTGATCAAAATAATATTGTACTAATATTTTGAATTATTTTAATATTTTGAGTTATTCAAATAAAGGTTATATTTATACTATATTGTAGCATTTGATTCAATGCATTTTATATTATTTAAGGAAAAAACCATATATTGTTCAATATTTTGAAGGAATTAACGAGTTCAACTGATATTTATAAAACTTTATCGAAGTGAAATTTTTTAATTTTAGAAAAATAGTATAAAATGTTATCAAATTATTGTATGAAGAAATATTAAAGTCGTAATTAAAAAAACTTAAAAACGGTTTAAATAACAATATAAATACAATTTTCTTTCGAATTCTTGAAAAAAATCATGAATATCAATAATAAGCCTTAAAAGTATATAATTCATTTTTATGGTACAACCATGATTGATACCCGGTTGCGTAAAAATTAGATATGGGTTGTTTGTGAGTGATAATGTGAATACCATATATAAATTATAGCAATTTATTTATTACATAATTTTAATTTTTAAATAATTATAATTTTATGTTATTTAAATAATCAATTATCTCACTATATATTAATAAAGATTATACATGTACATAAATCAGATATTTAGCATATAAATAATTGAAACTATCATAATTTACTAAGAGATGTAACACACAATAATTTACATGCTAGCACACACATACATATAACTTAATCTTACTTTGTTAAGAGTAGTGTAAATATAAAAAAACTAACATTTTCCCGTATATGCATACGTTGAATTTCAAAAACTAATATTTTTTATTAAAATCAACTTTAATATTAACAATAATGTAAATTTTACATTATTGTATATTATGATTGCAAATCATTATAACTTCAATTATGCATTTTATATCTTTTTAAATTGAGTAGGTTAATTGTAAGTTAGTAGTGAACTGAGTAATAATATTGAGCAGTACATATAGTTTATGTAAATAAAATTCAAGATTTTGGTCAACTCTGTATTCAACATATATGTTAATTTGTAGTTTTTTATTTGTAAACATACTAACAGCATTCTACAGATTAAGTTTAATCATTTCATTTTAAACGTGCACTTACTACTTTGTTTATATTCATTTATTAAATATAAGATAATGGGTGAGAAAAATATAATATAATAATAGTTAAGGAGATATTCACTCCTACAATTGAGTAAGCATTCGAAACTCCTAATATTATAAAGGGGGGCATGGAGCTTGTTGGAGAGAAATTTTATCTCCATTTCTTCAAAATTTGACTCAAGAGTCTATATAAGGATGTTGTTGGAATTGCTCTATAAACATTATAAATTGCATGATGCATAAAAAAAATTTAGAAAATGACACGTGCCTCGCACGGGTTATTATACTAGTTATTTATAATGAGTAATCAAATTTAACTGTGTGATTGATGTATTGACAAGTCAAAGATTAACCAAAATAATAATTGAGATATTGGATACATTTTAATAAGGAAAATAAATTGAATCATTTTTCAACTATTGTTGTTTTATTATTTGGATCCCTAAACTAAAGATTATGTGTATTTCAGTTTATTTAACTTTCAATTTTTCTAATTCAAGCCTTCCGTCAGTAAATCAATAATGGGCGTTACTTTTGTTGACGTGGCATGTGTCTCTTCCTAAGTTCTTGAACGGTTCAGAAAATCGATGGTCCGATTAAAGGTGTTAGTGAGGCCCAACTCACAAGTTCTAGTAACAAAATCAAAACTCAAATCAAACTCTATCTATTTCTAATCTCGAATTTTACAATTGGTGTAATATCAAATTTCCGGTGGTCGAACTATAATATTTGCCGGAATTTTTGAGTTTTGACCAAAAAAACCTTTAATCGAGCCTATTTTTGATTTCATTGATGCATATGTATATATTTGTTAATTGTGGGTTTAATGATATTTTTATTTAATTTTTTCAAGGTGTTTTAAGATTTCCTATTTTTTTCTCATTTAAAATTTTTCGGTGACCAGATTTTTTTGAGCAAGATTTTGATGACGGTTAGAATCCTTTTAACCGAGGGACTTAATTAAGAAAAAAATTTAAAGTTAAATGACTTGAATTATGGAATCTTTAGTTTATGCAGTCAAACAATAAAATAACAATAGTTAAGGGACGATTCAATTTATTTTTCCCATTTTAATAATGCTAATAACATTTATTATACATAACTCTAACTATCTTATTTATAAAAAAATATCTTTTCATAATAATTTATAATACTAGTTGAATATTTTTAAGTACGTAAAAGTCTATGTTCGAGTTATTGACCTATTATGTAAGTATTATATCATATACATAATTACCTATAATTACCTTGGAGTTGATTTATTTTGATCATGGGGTATAAATTAGTCACTTGAAAATTTGTATTATTACGTGAAAAAATTAAAGTTGAATTACAAAAATTAATATTAAGAGTTGAGATAAATAAATATATTATAACAAAATAGTTTAATATAAGAGTTTCACCAAATATAATAAAAGTATAATAATCCTCGTAAAATATGAAAAAAATAGCAAATTAGCTTGTAAAATTAATTTTACCGGATAATTGTAAGACACGTAAACTAGAAAATACAAATATATTAAAAAAAACAGGAAAAAATCGAGTTAGAGTTTATCGAATCGAGTTCGAGTTGAGTTAAAAAAACTCGGCCTCAACTCGAGTTTTATCGAGTATGAAAATGTGTTCACACTCGATCTCGATAACAAGTTCGAGTCGAGTCGAACCCATTTTATCGAGTCGAGTTCAAATTTAAACCGGCTCGGTTCAAATTACATCCCATGTAATTGAAACACGCATCAATATGATTGCATTATGCTGTCCATTCCTCGATAAGATTTTTAATAATTTAGTCAGAAGGTTGTTCACAATTATTTATAAAATTATCAATTCAGATTTATTTTAACAACACGAGTTTTTCAACTATTAATACAGTAATTGAAATTGAAAAATAATAGACGTGAATCACAAAATCTATGTAATAATTATTTTATATATAAGTCCGGTTTATATATAGGTGTTTGCTAATGAGATCTCAAGGAAGTCCGGCGTCTCGTAAAAGGTTATACTTGGCGCCTGATCCCCGCCCCCGCCGGTAACTAAAATTTAGAAGATGGCTTCATGCCTGAAAATGCAACTAAAGCAACTATTCTTTTGTAATTAAATTTCACATTTTTTTTACATATATTTCATTGTCACATCATAGATACATGAAATACCCATCACAAAAACCAAGTGTGAACAATTTTAAGCCCCACAATTGTGTTGTTATACATTGGGCATGAAAAATTATATCCATATCCTATAAAATAAAACTTGTTTGTGGCTAACAACCCTCTATGTTTTTGGTTAGGTGCAAAGCTAACCTCAATTTCTTTTAGCAATTCTTTGGCTACCTTTCCTTTTGTAATTACTACATTCTTTTTACATTTCTTCAACCAAACAACAAAATTCATCAATAAAACGTTAGAAATGAATTTTCCAGAAGATGCACTTACTGAGATTTTGTCAAGGCTGCATGTAAAAGCTCTTTCAAGATTCAAATGTGTCTCAAAATCATGGAACAATCTTATTAAAGAGCCTCATTTTATCTCCAAACACTTGATTAATTGGACAAACTCATCAACAAACAAAGACAATGTTCATCTCCTCATCAGCAGGCGCGATGATGAAACAAATAAACGAGTAATTTCATTGTCAACAGATAATGCACTTGACACATTTGTTGATCAAAACTCACCACCATTTATAAATGAAACGTTCGGTCACATTCGCCTCTTAGGACCCTGCAATGGACTTGTCTGCTTATATGGTTATCCAGATAGTATTGCATTATGGAACCCTGCCATTAGGGAATTCAAAAAGCTCCCAAAATCAACTATACCACGTCCACTGGGAAAATTTGTACTTGGAGGTGATATTGGCTTTGGATATGATTCAAGAACAAATGATTATAAGGTGATACAAATATTGTTTTGTTGCTCCAAGAATGAAGGAAATGTTAATCAAGTGGAAATCTATAATGCCAGCACAGATGCATGGCGAAAATATAATGATGAACTACCTGCTAATATAATGTATCGAAACATTTGGAGTACATGTTATAAGAATGAAAGATTTTGCTGGTGGGCAAAAGATGGTGAAACGGAGTTGGTTCTTTCATTTGACATGAAAAGTGAAGAGTTCAAAAAGAAGGCATTGCCTGTAAACATTAGAGACCTCGAAGGGGAAGATAGAGTAACAAGGGCTATTCTTCCATTTGGTGAATCAGTTGCTGTTTTAGTGTATGCAATTAAACAAGTTGAGAAAGTGTTTGATGTTTGGGTGATAAAGAGTTTAGATGACAACGAAAGTTGGACAAGATTACCTAGCATTGGACCAGTTTCCAGGGTGGAGAGACCATTGGGATTTTGGAAAAATGGAGAAGTTATTTTGGAAAATAGTTGCAGGGAACTGGTTTTGTATGATGATAGTCTTGACAAGATTAGATATCTTGGAGTTCATGGCAAGAGGGACAGACTAGAAGTTCTTGTTTACAAGGAGAGCCTAGTTTCAATCTGTTCAACCTCAAAATTTTCATGAGTTCCTTCAATATTGTAGACTAGTAGAAACCAGTTTTGTAAAACAATCATGTAAATACGAACAAAAAATATTTTAAGCAAATTTAAAGGTTGCTCCATTTTGTTTAATTATATAAATTGTGGTTTCCAAAATGTGTGTTCTGAAAGTTTTTATGCTTTTCATTTCATGGTTGCAACATGAGTAGATATATTTGAGGATTTTAGAGTTCTCGATTACAATTGATTATTGGTCCTATTTTGAAAATCTGACTAATTATTATTAGTGTTTGTATAGACTAGCTGGTTTTGTTTGATTTTTTTTAAGAAACTCATATTATTTTATTAATCACTCATTGGCAAATTCCGATTCATACTTTTGGCAACACTTAATGTTAGATATAAAAAAGTCACAACTGTAATCTGGCCATCTTGGTCGATGAATTAGTCATGCTGATTAAATGACAAATTTAAAACTATGTACAAAGGTAATACTTAAAACGGATTTTATTATTTTCTTTTAATAAAAAATAAAATAAAATAAATATATATAACTATCTAGTTAAAGGATATTAAAGTATGTGCAAAAAGTTAAAATTCATATAAATATAATAAAAAGTAGAGGGAGTATCATTTTACCGAATGAATAACGTAGTTGACAATATCTTCTTAGTTTTTACCAAACGAGAAATGTGGTCGAGTATCGTAACAGGTGCGATGGTTCCGTGTCAAATAATAAAATTGAAACGTTTTTATTCGTACACTATCAAAAGATATTCATTAAAGCTATCTTTTTAGTTTTTACCAAATGGGAATGTCGTCCCGCAACATGTGCGATGATTTTGTGTCAGAACAATAAAATTCAAATATTTTTATTTGTACACTATTAAATGATATTGATTTGCGAAATTGAAATTATGATAACCTGAATCAAATTACGAACTTTTTTTAAAAAATCGGGTCAAGTCTCAATTTTGAGTTCGAAAAAAACCAAAATCTATTGTTTCAAATGCAGCTAATTTGTATAACGACTAGTTCAACAAAGACCTCAAAAAATCATGATTTATTGATACAAACAATAATGGTATTTTGCCTTATAAAATTGAACAGAAATCTCAAATTTTCTTGACTAGGAACTTGGGTGTTAAGAAATGGTTAAAACATATATCTATATAACTCTAATTATTTAAGACAAAACAATTTTTTGTGAATTCAAGGCAAATAAAAAGTTAAAATTAAATAAATTAAAACTTAACCGTATTATACTGTACTTGTCATATTTGTACTACTACTACCTAACAAATCAAAAAGTAATAAATTACTTATTCATCCTGTACTATCTTCCAACCAACCCTATTTATGGATTACTCTCTCCTTGCCTCATCAAAACCACACACTCTCTCTTCAATCCTCTGCACACCATGGATAACATGAACGGCGGTGACATGGCCGGAATGTCTCCACCTCCGACCAAGACAACAAACATGATGCACCCACATGACCATCAAATGATGCACATGACTTTCTTCTGGGGCAAAAACGCTTTGATTCTCTTCCCAGGCTGGCCCGGATCCCACTCGGGTCACTATGTGTTAGCTCTCTTCCTTGTGTTTGTGCTTGCTGTTGTTGTGGAGTGGCTGTCAAACTGTAACTTGATAAGGGAAGGTTCGGATCGTGTGGTGGCTACAGGACTGGTTAGGACTCTCATGCATGTGGTTCGTGTAGGGTTGGCTTATTTGGTTATGTTGGCTCTTATGTCTTTTAACGTTGGTGTTTTTCTTGTTGCCGTGTTTGGACATGCTGTTGGTTTCTTGTTTTTTGGGACTAGGGTTTTTAAGAAACACCCTCCCACGCCGGTGCTCGGAAAAACCACCGACTTGCCGCCGATGACTTGTTGATTTATGTATCTATTATTGCATTAATCATTTATAAATTTTATGGATTGGTATGGATTGTGGAATGTGTTTCTTTTGTCCTTTTTAGGAATGTACCAGACCGTTTTAGACAATAAAATAATAGATTATCTAATATGTATTTATATTTTTATAAAATCTCTTATTCTCTTTTTAATATTCAATTCATTGTTCTTTTAACCGTGGTTAAAGATATTTATGATTTTTCGGGCAATTTTTGAGAACTCTACGACTTCACGAATCGGTCAAATATTTTTGATCGATTTATCCTCAATTTTTGAAAAATTGAACGATTTCTATAACAGAGCTTTTAAATCTGAAATCTTAATACATTTTTATATGTGACTGTTTGATTTGAGGAGCAACTCTATTGAATGAAATGCAAAATTAAGGAAATTTTAAGGAATGATATTAATCTACCAAAGTAATTGCAGTTTCATTTGTCATCTTTTGAAACAATCTTCTGACGAGAGCGAGCCACATATGCAATCATAATGGTGCGTTTCCAGTCACAAATAAAGAATATCGGAGAAAATTCTAAAAGGCTCCTCTATACGATCATGGCCAAAAATTTAAAGCTGGAATCATGTAGCTTTATTTAGCTTTTCATAACATATGCACTGTAATGCAAGTATATTATAAACCGAAAAATGTGTTTGTTCCCGATCATGTTCCGCAGGGATCTCTAAAGAGGCATATCGCGAGTATGCTTGTGTTGGCTTCCCAAAAGCTGCGGTCTATTATATTACAGTGCTTTATTACAGCTCTATTTTGAGTTTCTCCTTTAGTTCCTTCATTGGTTACTTCGTGGTGATTCCACATATGCAATCCATTATCAATCTAATAAAATTAGATGCGTTAAAAAGTGAAAAGCAGTTAAAATGGGACAGAGGGAATACCAACATTGCAGGTGAATAGGAAACAGAAATGAAATACATGACAACTTTACATGGATTAAAATGAAAAATTATTTTTGCACACCCCTTAACGTCTATAAGTGCTTGGTGAATGAATGAATAATGGCTAACGTACTTGGGAATCAGGCTGCATCTTACAACGATATTTTACTTCCAGCCAGTTAATTCAACATCAAATCTCAGAGTGTGAAGAAATCCTACAACTATAAATTAGTGCTGGTCAGTATTGTAGTAACTAATAGTGGGAGATGACTTGTTATTTCTGTGATTTAGTTCGCTTTAATGTGTAGCTGTCAGTGAAATTAACGGGTATATATATTTGTAGGAGCACGAAAGAGATTGAGTTAACCTGTTCTTGGAAGACAGAATATCCCCTGCAAAACATGATCGGTAATCTACTGTAGTCTATATTAAATTGCTGGGCAAGCAGGTCATATTTCTCAATTGTTTGAGTAACCTGCATATTCAAAGGACTCAGATAAGAAACTGCAAGTGTACGGAATCAGGAATTTCATTCAGAATATGGGGGTGGAGGTAGGAAACACCATCAAATATTTCCGAGCTTTCTGTTTAGTCCTTCCTAATTTGACCAACTCCCAAAAACAGTTATTATACTGGTTGTTGATGTGGCCTGCAAATCCAGGGGAAAGTGATATAGAATTTGAAACAGGAAAGTGTCTCGGTAACAGAAGATACACTTTAAATGAATTGTTTTTGTTTAGTTTGTCCTGTCATTATTGATAGGCGAGTACACATAATAAGCAGAAAAAGATGCACAAAACAGAGTAGCTATCTCTCTGCAAAGACGAGAAACATAAATTCCGCCAACACACGCATGCAGGGGCCAATAGAAAAGTACAGATATATAGTTCTCATCGCCAAACAAAAGAAACAATAAGCATCTTGGCATTTTTCCTCTTCCCAAACTTCTGGTTTTAAATAGTAAGATCTTTTATTCCTTAAATATAAAGCAACAAGGCAATGACAATGCTGATATGCAGGACACAGTTTCAATACTTATGCAGTATTAAGAAGAAAAGGAAAAGGACATACAATTAACTTGTCTCCATGCCAAATAATCTTGACGAATATTAGAGGAGGGGTAGCACACAGCACGGCCATCAAATAAGGGTGTGCACTTTAACTTCTTATTAGGAAAAAAGTGTCCCCATTTCCTGACGTAAACAGCAGAAAATAATGACAAAATTGCTGACACTCTGTAGCTGAAACATACACACACATATATTAGTATCTTAGGCATGGATAATTAGCTGACATCCGAAGATGCAATAACAGCAAGATAAGAGAGTGGGTAAATGTCATCTAATGGAAACGCAAGTCGTGACCAAACTGCTCTCATGGAATATGACAAATGAAATTTCACAGAGGGGGATATAGTTGAGAACTCTGTACCCAGTTTTAGTTCACTTCCGATATGTTGTTGTACAGAGTAAAAGATAATTTATATAACAGTATGTACCTAGCACGCCTTTGATAGAGCAGAAAATCTACCTTCAAAACGAAGCTGCAAACATGAGACTAAAGAAAGGTTGGTCTAATAAATGTGCCAAAAAAATACAAAATACCTGTACTCGTTGCTCACCCCCTACGAGAATACTACATCATTGAATTCCTTTAGCACTGCAACTGCAGATGAATTCATTAGGTTCAGGGCTTGCTCATTGTTTGGCTTCTCAAATTCATGTATCTAAGAGAACCTAGCAAAAGCCATCAGCTAAACTTTCAAAATCCAGATTTGACATAATTATATCGATATACAACACCATGCTGCACTTCTGTCAAAAAATCATTATGTTTTGGGATCTAGAAGAAGAATATAAATACTTTAGCAAGTCAAAATTCGGTTAATTTTCTTCTAAAATAAATTTGTATTTGCCCAATGCTTCTAACTAGACAATATGCACCCAACACCCATATTCTTCTACCATTTTGGCTTGGCTAAAATGGAACAAATATCTACAACTGAGTATAAAAAATCTTAAATTGTAATGCACCACCATAAACCAAACAAAATGCTGAATTGTTCTAGGAAGAAGCAGAAGAGCAAATGGTATAGCTCCTACAGCAATTAGAGCTCAGTCAACATCATGAGTAAAAGGGGCAAAAGAGGGATTAACAGAAAGATAAAGGGTTTGAACAGGAAAAGGGGAATGAATCATATAACCGCAAGCAATAACTATTCAGTTGAGAAGTAGTCATATTTAATATGAATTTACCAACAGAATTTAAGACGAAATTTATATGGAATTCGACTCCAGGCCACCGAATCATTACTTTCTGAGTCAATATAAGAAAAGGAAATAAACATAAACACACACACACACACACACACACATATATAGTAGGGTAAATATACCTGTGAAAGTGGCAGCCATCTATTCTGAAAACAATACAGGTAGATGGCATGAACTTATTCTCAAATATGAAGGGCTTGACAAACTCTGGTTTGATATTGTTGTTGTCCACTATAAAGCTACCTATCTCCTTTACTAAACAAGAATGCTTGTTCCAAAAGCTTCGTGAGGCTATATTTTCAGTGTGCTCTACAATAACATTTTTCCGCAATCTTTTAACAGGAGTCTCACTGATATACTTCACGATTGCTCCAATCTGAGAAATAAGTCAATTAGTAACTTATTGTACCACATTAAATTTCAAGGTTTGATGAAATCTAAGCATTGCAATACAAACAAGAATGCACTTCAAGACCCTCCCTACTCTTATCATTACAGTTAGGTTATATTATTTTCCACATCACTTTAAGTCAATAATTATTTAAACTGATCCTTCATAAGCTGCAAGCTATATAATGCCTTATTAATTAACAAGATAAAATCATTTATGTGCTAACTGCTAACTTACAAACTATCCGGCCCAAATTGTTTAATATTCAATTGTCACTTTCGTATAGATGTAGTCCAACTTTCTTTGAGAATCGGAAGATATTTTAACAAGGATGCAATCAGTAATATTAGAAATTAATTTAATACGAGTTCATTGATAAATGCCTTGAATATAATATTTGAATGTGATAGGTAGATAATGAGACAAGTTGAGATAAGTTGAGGTTTATGTTTATAATATAAGTAGGTATAATAACAATGAATACGTTCCGACCAAAATATAGTGAAACTAGAACACTATAACAATAAACATTGGCATGGATAATACCTCAGTCTTGAGAACACTGGATCCTTGACGAAACATTTTATAGATTAGCTTGTGATCAATTTTAAACTATTGAAATAACAGCTCATTTTTGTCTTGCTTAAGAGTTCCCTACAGATATAGGTACCACATAAGGTAAGTGCAAGATGTTTAGTTTGGAGACAAGAAACATACTAGAACAACTGGCTTTTACGCATTTTAATGTTTTAAAGATAGAGGTAAGACCAGATAATGTCTTTAATAGATAAAATTGTACATAATAATAATCATCCAGTTCACATTCAGACGAGGGAATTTAGTTTTTTTTCAAAAGAGATGCAATTGTATTCATAATGAGGATGACAAATTTCAAGATATCACAATGTGGCTACTACATACAAGAAACAAAAAACTTACCTACCTTTACCTCTCTATAAATCTCTCTATATTTTTGCAACTCTTTTAAATTTTAATCTTTAATTCATTTTCACCGTGTTTTCTATTAACATTTTATCCTCCTTACACCATATATCTTCTAAATATTTCTCAGACTTTCTTGATTCTCCCAATGCTCCTTTTTCTCTATTTAAACTCATGTACAATATCTGGATCCTGACTAAGAACTTGAGCAATAAAGTTTCATGTTCGTTCAGCGATAAGAGTAAGTATGGTCTAGGAAAATATTAATTTTTTCGGGTTGCAAGCGAAGAAACTCCAGAACAAGGTCTAAGTTGATGCCTTTGATGTAATGATTAACTCATGTGGAGTGCTATATTGGACAATAAGTTCTTATTTGCTTCCTGCATAGCTCAACCCGTCAGTTAACAATAAAACAGTTATCGTAGAGCATATGCTAGGGCATCCCTTTTACACGTTACTCTCCGAAACCAAGTAGATACAAGCAGTAAAACAAGAAAAGTTTTGGCGATCACACACGCACAAATTCTGCATTCTGCCAAAGCATTTAATAATAGTGCAAGACAAGTCTAAAATTGAAACAAAATACATGGTCAATGTACAGTGGATTTATGTTCAAAGGCTTGTTTGAAATCACGAGAATTACAACTTTCAATCATGCAGTACCAACGCCTATGATAGGTGAAAAGATTAATCAAAGGAGTGCGGAACAAAAAACATAAAAAGCAGGATAGTATAAGCAAATGCAAGTACCTTTAAAATTTCTCGAGCTTCTAGTTCTGTCTTTTCACTTTGGATCAGATTCCATAGACAATTATAATGTTGGTTTTCTGTGTGGCCTATAAGAATAATATGATATTTTACTAAAATAGTAATATTAATTTTGAAAAGAATTAGATATAATCATGTATGGATTTATTAGCCAAGGCAGCACATGCGATAAGTAGCATATCAATTCTGATTCTTCACATTGTTGTTACCACTTACATTCTCTCTGTCGGCATGCAAGATATGTCTGAAGAACCTCTACAGACGCACAACATATGATCCGTGATTGAATTTGAGGAAGTGATTTTAACTCCTTCTGAGGAATGTAATATTTCCAAAATATTACAAATTTGGATGTGAAGAGAGAAACAATGAGCGAAAGAATTTTGCTGCAAAATCAATATCAAGTAGCTAAGAATATATGCAATTCACAATGGTGGGTAAAAAAAGGTTAACCATGATGCAATTTCATAGAAAATTGTGGAGTTAATTGAGTTCTGGGAAGGCGTATAATATCTAATTTTTTAGCAGTCGGATCCCCCCCCCCTAATATATCGATATATATTAAACAATAGAGCTATGGTTGTTCGTGAAGAAACCGAAGTCCAAAGTTGCCGTTTCTTCCTTAAAACAGTTCGAAAGAGTACAGGTTCTCTTTGTTGCTGTAGCACTTTCATAGTTTCATCATTCATGTCCCTTGGATTTGGATTACTATGATGCGCCAGCTTAGTCCCTTACCTGAACTGTATGACGGCCTAGATTAATATCACGAGGCCAAGATAATCCGAAAGAGGAGAAAGAATAAAATGATGTCTGATTAAAAAATATATGATAGAAGTATTAACAATATATGCGAAAGCAGAAGAATGAATCCATAACACTGAATCTCGAGCAAAAGGTATAGTTGAGGATAAACAGAGAAGCTGAAGTTCATTCTGCGTCGAGGCGGAGAAATTTACTGGGAAAACGGGGAAGTGGAAAAATCGATAGGCCAGTAAGGGGCTAAATTGTTCGTACTGACTTGGTGAGTTTGGACTGGAAGAATATCCCACCAGCTCTTCTTTCTTCTTTAGAGCACACCTGGCCAATATTAATGCAATCTGTGAAGGTGACTTTTTTTCCTGTTGTAAACACCTAAAGACTAAAGTATGTGCATTTTTTCTTTTTTATTGTCATCTTGATTTTATTTGCATCTCTAACAACCACCAATTCTTTTACGTATTTATCATATTTCAAGTAACACGAGAAATTGAGGTGTAACACGAGAAATTGAGGTGAGACATAGGTTATTCTTTTTGTGAAAGATAACTCAACGTGAGGAATGAGGATTACAAGTAACACAAGAAATTTCTCATATGTGTTACCATATCATATTTCGGCAAAGGCTTCAACACTAATTACTTGCTTCTAGAGTAGAATATATGAACTTGTCCTTAACTTACAGGATGAGATTTCAACTTCTTATGAGGAATATAATGTTCTTTGATTTATTACAAAATTTAGATGTGAAGAGCAAAACCCTCCCCTCCCCCAAAAGCTGAGAAAGAATCCATAATCCCAAGTGCTATGGGAATACCGTTTAATTAGCCAATGCCTGTTCAAACTACTTCAGTTAATCATGTCTTTTTTTTTTTTTGCTAAATAGTTAATCATGTCTTTGATTGACAAGAATCAATACTATCTGTCAGGCTCCTCTTCCGAATGAAATTCAATTCCCCGAACGGAAGTTCAATTCTATCTGAACTACCCATTTTCAAATGATATCCACATTGTTCACAAAGATTCATCTTTTATTTTAAAAAAATTCTTACAATTTAATTTCTAGCAAGGGACAATTTTGCTGCAAAATCAACATCAATCAGCTAAGGTTTCATACAATACACACTAATGAATTACCGGAATTACCGGTTATGAAACTGAAATATCTCGAGGTGAAAGAGAGCTAAAAACATTCAACACACACACAAAAAAAAGAAGCTAAAATTCCTTAAACAGTATAACAAACTTAACTGTAACATTATGATATTTCATTAAGCACTCGAGTCAGACAAAAACTAAACCAATGTGTAAGAGATTACGAGCAACGAGAAAAGAACATGCAAAGCCAAAATACAACAAGATCACTATTTACCTGGCCCTCCTTTGATGAAAGTTGGTTCCTTTACTAAAAACAAAACTGCAACAACAAACATAAAAAACAATTACACAATTTCTTAACAAAAAACGATGGAATGAGGTCATAATAATGAGATAATAAATCTGCACTCATCACGAAAACCATACGAGAAAACGATATCAGTATACTATTTTAACACTGCAGTTACACAAGCATTCGTCAAATTCAAAGGTTTCTCGTCATTGTGTTGATCAAATTCATGCATTTGAGAAAATCTGGTAAATTTGTCGGTTGCCATTGTTGTTAGTTAGTTCAGTTTATGTGTTTTTTTCTCAGGGAACTTTGTCAAACAGATGGCGGGCATGACTAATTAGGAATTTTTGTTAAAAAATCGAAATTGACATTCAATCGATTCAATTTCCGAAATTCTTTGTAGTTATAACTTTATAACTCATTTTTTTTAAATCAGGTTATAACTCAAATTAAAATTTAAAACAATATATTTTTTATTTTGTGTTAGTTGAGATAAAATGTACTTTACTCAGTTTAAAAAATATTTGTAATAATTACAGGTAATAATTATAACTTAACCCTTAAATTATGACAGCCGTACACATAAACTCCTAAAAAAATCGTTTATTTTAATCCTTCAAGATTTGTTCACTTTAATCCTTTTATAAAAATTTCTTCCAATACTGCTCTCAATATCTAGGGTTATTATGTCCGCAATCACATAATTCAAGGGAAACATTGTTCGTCATTCATTTTCTTGTATTTTTTTATTTATTAAATAATATATATATATATATATATAAATGTATAATATACTAATTATTTATGTATTATTAAATTTAGTTTACTTTCGGTGAATCTTACAAAAATTATAAATTTTACCTATAATAAAAATTGGTAAAATTATAATATACTATTAAAATCTTAGGATATATGCAATTATAACCAATATAAATTAAAACTTATTTGATTGCATAAACTAATTAATATGATAAATAATATAATTAAAAATTTACTTATTAATTAAATAATTTTAAATAATTTTTTGCAAGAATGAAAACAATTATTAAAAAATATTAAAGGATTAAAGTGTACAAAATTCATAACTTATGGGTTGAAGTATACAACCTTTAAGGATAATATTGGAAAAAGATTTAGCAAAAGGGTTGAAGTGTACACAACATATAGTTAAGGGGTCAAAATGAACAATTTTTTTGTTCAAGATTATAATCTATATATCATGTTATATTTTAGGGGCAAAATTATAATTAAGCCTAATTACAAATTGTAAAATGCTACTCTCTCGGTTCCGGTAAATTGTTATCATTTTTTAGAGAGTGTATCGTTTTTTAGAGAATGTCCGACACACATTTTAAAATGAATGTGAAGTATAGTTCTATAAATTTTTTTATTTTTTTTTTCTGAACAAAAATAAAATGTTTAAACTTTTATTCAAAAAAAGAATTTTTTTTTAAAAAAAATTATAGAACTATATTTTATATTTATCTTAAAATACGTGTCGGACATCCTTTTAGAAACGATAACAATTGGGAGGGACGGAAGAAGTATTTATATATAATACTTTTGTTAAATTTAATAACAAAATAATATTATCGTAATTATTAAATTTGAATCTCACTCCTCTTTTGTAAAATAAATTTAACTCTTTTGTTGAAACATATTTTTTATGTGCCTTCAATCATAAATGTTACGTACTCCTGCATTTACAACAATTCCCAACAATTCCCAAATTAGTGTTTAATCTATGCACACAAATCCTTGTTGAAAAAATATAATTTTCAAACAAATGTCAGATTAGTATCTAAATTTTTCTTACATTAAAAAAAATACTTGATAGACGAGGATTAAACTGGAGACAGAAACTGTGGTGGGCGTACGAGGAAGGGAAGGGTTAGTTATGGGAGACACCACTTATGATTTGGAATCTAGTGAATCTGAATCTCCAGGGACTGATGAATCTTCAATGCTTGGTGTAGACAACCAGAGCTCCATCCTAAACAACATCGTGTTCCCCCCAATTAACCACGAAGGCCTTCACATTCACTCACAAAAATTCCCTCAGTCTTTGCATCAATTTAAGCCTACAACTTGTCCCTCCAACATTCCAAATTCTCGGCTTAACGTAACCCGTTGTTGGAACTTATGGTTCAAGTTTATGCATCGGAGTATCGATTACATTCACTCCGGGCTTCTGAATTACTCCGTCTCCAACATCATTTCGGTTGTATTTTCTCCGGTTACAGTATTGTTGTTGGTGTTCTGGTATTTAAGGGTTCAGAGACGTCGTCAGGCATTGCTGAAAGAAAGTCGCGATGGTTTGATCAGGATTGTTGCAGAAAGGGATGAGGTAAATCAATTGGCTCAGCCTTGTGTACAGAACTAGTATTGTATTGAAACTGTCTATAACGAAATGCTTCGACTAATTTGGTGTTGTACTGGAATTTTGTTTCTGGGCAGGAGATCAGTAGACTAATGCGTCAAATCTCGCAGATGAATACACTTTTGTGCGGTCCTAGGGCAACATAAAACAATGGCTCCACCTCTTCCAGGTACTCTCTTACATCGAATCGAATTCATAAATTCTGTAATGTAATGATATGAATCATGATGTAACAGAATTTGATTTTTTCACTTTATGGTAATGATACAAGTATGATGGCCAGTGAAAACCTGTCTTCTCCATTTGGAATGTAATAGAATTTGAAAGTTGCTCATGTAGTTGTAATGGTACAAGTGTGCTGGCCAATGTTATCCTGTCGTCTCCATTTGGAGGTGCAAACACTGCTGTAAACAAATGTAAAATCTACAAATTCTTTCATTTAACATATACCCTGAATAAACAAAAATAGCTTCAGGTTCTTCTATGCATGTAGCTTTAGAAACAAGATCCCACACAAAGAGTTCCCAAAAGCAACTCGCAAAAGCATCAAATCTGTAAACCCTTCGTGAAGGAGATAATCTATCATCTGCCCCACCAGTGAAAGAGTATTAGATGCACTGCAAAAGATGAGAATTCAAGTTAGGAACATTAAGAGAGCAAAAGGTTCTCTTTCAAGGTTCACGTTAAAAAATATCACAACTCAAAAATGTGACATCATGGAGGAAAGGGAATCTGTCTGGCAGGTACCAAATTGAAAGAATATCCTAGCGAGGACAGGGAAAACAAGACTATACTGAAGTCATTAGCTTCTTAAATTTTTTTAAACTCATCCACCTCCTTAGATGTATCTTATAGAACCAACTGGGAACTGATAATGAACTATACTGCTATTGCCATCCTTGCCAAAACTCGGCAAGTCTAAACTTCGAAGCTTAAGTGTGCATTGGTACTATGAAAGACTAAAGGTCATTATCACATCCATAATTGTAACAGATCAGGAAATCTTTTAGTTATAACTTAAAAAGGCTACAAATATAAACAAGTTTTCTCATTTTTAAATAAATTGGGTGTCGATTAAACCTGTAGTCTGCGGACTGTATCAGCAACAAAAATCTTTCAAAAAAATAGATGCTTAGCACAGAGAAAGGCCAAAAACCACCAATGTAAAAGCTAGTTATTTCTTTTATGTTCGTATGACCAATGTAAAAGCAACAATGAAGTAGCTTCAACACCTTATAGGTAGAGTCTACTCTGAATACAGGCGAATTCATATTGCACACAAACGGAATGGTTGGTCATGCACTGTTTCAAGCTTTTTACACCTCCACTGACCATTCAGATCAGATGGAGTAGTTTCACCAACTTGCAGGAATCTACTCCCACTATTACCAATTTGTCATCACATATAATAATGGAGGCAGCAAGGTTAACTGATTGATGAGATAATTTCTTCTTTTCCTTTCATATGTAAACATGAGAATAAGGATCTTAAGGTTAACCTTAGGACAATTTCCTAAGGTAATGGTTGACTTGAGTGTATTATATTTGTTATCAAATTGCTTACTTTCCTAATTCAAAGACATGCAAAATATATGGTAAGTAAATATTTAATAAAAAATTATTAGGATTACTTGTTTACATGTATTTGTGATGACCTTAGGAAAAATATCCTAAGGTTAACCTTAGAATCCTTATTCTCATGTAAACATATATATTTTTTCTTTATCAGTGCTAGTATGAACATAACCTGTGTTTGGTATATGACAAAATTTGCATATAATAAAAAGCAACTATACTTTTGAAATGCTAAATGCCAAATATAGAGAGAGGAGTAAATATTAATTAACATTGAATTTTGACAGGTTAAGTGAAAATCAATACCTAAGAAAATTTTTGTGTCTGAGTATTGTTACATGCTAGCTGTTTGATCCAACTTCTCCTTGCACCGAGTGTCGAAAATCATACTGATCTACATACTCCAGAGGAGTAACTGTCTCATTTCTGATTCTCTTGATCTTAGGGCTCAACAATCCCCTATGCCTAAACCCATAAAGCTTAATAACCTGATTATCGGCAAAATTAAAAGCTCTCTCCATACTTTTCAAGCACCTCTCAACTGGGTAATCACCATAGCTACCACAAGGCTTGCACCCCACAAAATGTGTGACAAATGGCCACCGTTCATCTCCCAATCCTGGATGATACTTCTCATTCATCTCTTCATACTGATCCACTAGCCCTGCCCAATATCCATGAAGATAATAAGAATTCTCAACAAACACTTTATTCATCCACGTATCCTTCTGAGATATCAACAAGTATATCAATGCAGACTGATCATCCGCCTCAAATGCTGGCCTTCCCTTTAAATTCGCCGTCAAAATCTTCCCTGCCTCATCACGAATCGGTCCCTTAGGTCCCATTGGCGCCCAAACATCCAACAAATCCAAAGACCATTGACAATTCCTAAACAAAAAACTTCCGGTATTCAACGCAATCCACGACTTCTGATTATACAACAAATCAGGGTAACCATGAATCACCATATTATACTCATTATACTTACCATACGGAATCTCAAACACCATATCAGTAAACAAAGCATCACTATCCATCCACCAAATCCACTCAACTTCCGGATGAGCCAACATCAATTTCCTAATCAACGGAAGTTTCGCCCAATACCCAGCTAACTCCATATCCAAATGAGCCATATTATACACAATCTCAATACCATGTAACCTACAATAATCAATCTTATTCTTAACAGCTTTCAACAAATAATGATCCCCAATCGGGTTATCACAAGGACCCGGAGGTGAACCCGTAACAAGCAAGATTCTTGGTTTACCATTAACATAATTAGGAAAATCCGGGTTTCGATCCAACCAAATTTTCCTATCTTCATCCCAAGACTCAATCTTGGGACCAAGTGAATAAGTCTCATTCAAACTAAGATCATGTTGCTGATCAAATTGGTCATTTGGATCATTCGGGTCATGATCGGATCGGATCTCAGCTAGGATCCGATTAATTTCTTCAGCTAGGGTTTGATCTTCAGTCTCAGTAGAGTAATTACCTAGACCAATAGTACCACGAAGTACAAGAATAGTAACAAACCCGCACAGAATAGTGATTTTAATGTTGTTGAATGTCTTGAGAACACTCCGGTTGCGTGTTCTGCCGGCGGCGACGGATCTGGCGGCGGTTTTGGGGGTGGTTGTGCTGGGAAGCTGAGCTGAGCCTCGTTTCTGTGCAGTAAAAAATTCAAGACCCATGTTCTAAAAAGTAGTGAATTTTGTTTCTTAGTTGTTGTTTGACATGGGTTTGGAGTTATATGTATGTTTGTGTGTGTTAATTGAGCTTGGGGTTTATATGGTGGAAGGTGTTTGATAAAAGGTCTGAGAGAGAAAAAAGAGAGAATTGTATTGTAGATGATTTGGGTTTGAAGAGGCACCGACTGTACTTTGGTGATCTTGGATTTTGATAGGTGTGGGGCCAGTCTTGGAAGAGTGGGGAGGAGGAAGGGGGGGTTGAAATTTGAATGAAACAGGGACAATCCCGCTGTCTACGGGCTGGCTTAACGTGTTCAGCTTCTTACTGCCGAGGCTTACCCTTTTTTTAACCAAAGAAATGCATACTAAAGTTCGTAAACAGAATATTTGTCGATCTAATTTATAAGTCGAATTTAAAATATACAAGTTGCTAAATTAAATATTAATAACGATAATTTTTTTCAATTTATTTTAATTTTGTCACCTTTTCTTAATTTTAAATTTTAAAAATTAATATTAATGCAACTTAAATACTAACATTTAAAAACAATTTTGTGAGTCGTTTGATACTTTAACTTTTTTTTTTTGTGAATGATTATAAATAACTCGAGTAATTGATAATATTCCTGATAAAAATATAAGATTAGGCGTATAGGGAAATTTTTGTAAAACCAATTTGTAATACATGACTTTATGTAGATATATAGGAGTATAATGAAGTTTAAATAGTAGCAGAATAATTTATTTATTTATTAATTTGCTGAAATTTATACTTATGACAAAATGTATATCTCCGGGATTACAGGGATTGGTAGGAAATGAAGAGATAAGTGGTCTGGTTTGATTGAAGAGGGACGAGTAAAAAACAACAACAACAAGTGGGAGCATAGAATCGTGGGAGAGCACTTAGCTTTGGAATCAAAATGATAACGCTTCAAGATATTTATCAATATTTTAAACTAATAATCACAATATTTTAACAAACACAAAATAAAGCTAATAATAATTGGGGGAAGAAGAAGAAGAAGAAGATCCGATCTTCTGTAGTAGGATCCGGCCCCATACATCTGGATCATGTTTGTTTTAAAGCCCATGTGCCCCTGCCCCCCCCCCCCCCTTCCTATGTTTTTGTAGTAGTACATTTTATGCAGACTAATTTAACTCACCTGCCGTCTAATTTATCACTTTATTTTGATTTTTAGTCATCACACATGACCCATTTTTCATCAATATATATTGATTTTCTTTGCTAATAACATTATTCAAATACCCATGTAGGGGAACGTATTAGTAAAACATAAAATACTGTTTTCAATTTACTCCTCCCTCCCTTCCGTCCCAAAAAACGTTTCCTATTTGTATTGGACACGTTTGTTAATCCACATTTTTTATTGTTAATATCTTTAATTTCGTAATAGTATTAAATATAAAATTTTTATTATATTAAAATATTCATAAATACGAATCCAACGAGATCACTCATGACTATATTTGATCTTATAAATTACACGTAAATTAATAGCAATCGCCTAGTATAAATAGTGTCCGAAGTCAATATAGGAAATATATAAAGGGACAGAGGGAGTATTCATTTGCAGCAAGTCCTGGTAATCGAATAATTTTCCGGCACAAAATTATCCATTTAACGAGTTTATTTGTTTCCCCAAGATTATAACGGGCGTGCCAACATTTTACAGCAGGTAATTTACCAAACATCTATCCAAATACATGCAGGCCAAAGTACTTGAGATTCCAGCTAGGTACCAATTTTGTGCGTTTGTATACTCACTTTCTATGCGTTATTATCACTGAACTCCATTTATGTGCCGACATTTTTTGTATATTTAAATTTCTTTTCATTTTCCAAATTTTAACAATTTTTTATATTTTTAGATTTTCTCAATAATTATGCTTATTTACAAATGTGAGTACCTATTCTCAGAAATCTCGAGTGATAATCGAATTTATAATCCATCTTAAGGATGATCGAGAATCAGACTCATAATCTAGGACGACAAGAAATAAATTCTTGACACTTGAACATTTTTATAGAAATTTTTATAGAAAGCAGAAACCTTGTTTTAATTTATTTTTATCCGAAAAGCAACCTTGTTTTTTTATTTTAAATAAATAAAAATAAATTCATAATCATGCAAAATCAATATTTCCCCTCACAATGTTAAAGTGAAACAATAATGAAAATGGCAAAACCGTGAATACCAGATTTGGTTCCCCGCTTATACTTTTCGTGTTGCTTTATTAACAGCGAGTTTGTTAACGTTATTATTACGTGCACGGTGCACCCCTTGTAATAAAATAAAAACATACTCACCGAGCATTTTTTCCGACAACCCTCCGGCGAGTTTCCGATTACACGGGCCGTGAAATCTTGATGTTCAATCACCCACCTACACAAGTCAGGTATACATTTCATTTTAAAATTCTCAGTTCCATGCATATTTTTGTTGTTAAAAGTTATTTTTTTTTTCAATTATTGTTCCTAATCTTTTTTCAAGAATCGATCAAAATGTACGTTTGAATTTCGTTAATTGATCAAATTTTGCTGTAATCTGTAAAAAGTTTGTAACTTTATTGAGTTAAACTTAAAAAGTTGTGTCTTTGGTGGTGGTTTTGTAAGGTAATTGAGGAGCCAAGATGAGTCAGGTGTATGAAGGATATGAGAGGCAATACTGTGACATTTCCTCGAGTTTATCGCGAAAGTGTACCTCTGCTGCTCTCCTTCAGGGAGGTGAGAAATCATCTGGCTTACTGATCACATGTTTATTCTCTAATTTTTGGACTTATAGAGGTGTTTTTTAGTGTTTTGTGTAATGTAACAACTTATGAGGTAAATTAGTTAGTTTGGTTTGGACTATGTGATTAGGGATAAAATTGTTAAGTTCAGCGTTGTGATGATTTGGTACTTGAAAGTTTAGATTGGTTTACCCTTTAGAGATGATTGTTAGAGTACTAATATAAGATTCTGGAACCCGTCATCGTAAAACCACAAGGTGTTAAAAAAAGACCATTTTCAGGATCTTATATTAGTATTCTAACAATGATGTTTGAAGGTTTGCTAAGATAAATGTATGCTTGTTTGAAGGTTTGCTAAGATAAATGTATGATTGTGATAACGTAATTGTAGCATGTATGAAGTTATTGTTTGATGTATAATTATACTAATACTACTACTCATACTAATGTTTATTTTCCTCTTCTTATGAAACATTCTAACAGAGCAGAAAAAGCAGAAAGTTTCTGAAATAAAGTCTGGACTGGATGATGCTGAGGCATTGGTAATGCAGAGACGAACCTTTCTGTGCTTGAATTATCTACTTTGTTCTTTTTAAGCTAACTGCCTATTTTGTGTGAATATGTTTAGATTCGTAAAATGGACCTTGAGGCTAGGAGTTTGCCACCAAGTGTAAAGGCTATGCTGCTTGCAAAGTTACGTGAATATAAGAATGATCTGAATAATTTGAAAAATGGAGTTAAACAGATCACATCAGCCAATGCCACTCAGGCACGGGATGAACTTTTTGATTTACGATTGACAGATGCAAACATGGTACTTCTCTTCTGTACATGTCTTTGAACTAGATCACTTTGGTTTTTTACTTCTTGGTTTTGATTTATGTTGCCTGGATTCTTTATTTGTCAAGTGCACATGTCAACAACTTGACCATCAAGCTTGGCATGAATAACACCTTAATTTGAGCCAAAAGCATGCATAAGTTCAAGATATTGGGGAGCCAAACACTTGGACCAGTATCCATAGTGAAAATTTTTGTGTGCTTTTTATTTGTTGATCTCATAGTTATCAATGTCAAGGCATCGTTGAGCAGAAAGGAGGCAAATCATAGGTAGGTGCCCAGCCCACTCTGGGGTAATTGACGCCTTTAGGATAGGCAACCTTAGGTGTACATTAGGCAAATTAGGCATCTGAATAATCAACCATGGATATTGCTTGCTATCTTTAAACATCCAATCTTTAAACATCCATTTACAGTCGCATTCATTTATAAAGATTTTACATGTACCCATATAAATTTTAATAGTACATCCTGTATATATATATATTTTTTTAAAAGATGCTATAATTCATTTCATTTATATAAATAAGATAACATAATATTGATGTAACAATTTTTAAAATATTCAAAGCATTAAGACATAGGATAGAATAGTAGCAGGCATCTTACAAGCAAAGGTGTATAGGCAGTTCGCTAGCAGCTTGGATCTCTTATATGCCTTAACAGTTGTGGTCTTTGTGTTGAGTTGATATATCATCAAGGAATCCTGGTGCTGTAAATTAAGCATATCATTTCTTTACATCTTGTTATTTTCTTCAGTCATACTGTTTCTTAGTGTAATACCACCAGCTGCTACACTTCAAGGTATCTGTTTTGCAACCAATGAAACCTCTTCTATGATAGATGAAGTTTGGTTGCATTATTATGTATTGTTGTACTTGCAGACAATTTTTTAATATGTCTCTAGAACAAAACACATAAATGAAAGTTACAACTGCAACTATATAAACCCGATCCTCTTTCTTTTGTTGCAACTTTGTTTGGATGATTTAAGGGTTGAGGATAGACTTTATGGTTATCTTTCCATTCTCATATTATTTTCCTCCGCTAGATTGTTATAGTGGAGCCGTCAACTCCAGCTACAATCCATGTACGATCCATAATGGGTCTGACCAATTTCACTGTAATTTTTATTTGATTTTTTTCTAATGTTGTGGGGAAATGGTGACAGGATTCTACTGATCAAAGAGGAAGGTTATTAATGTCAACAGAGAAGTTGAACCATTCCACCAGCAGAATCAAGGAAAGCAGACGGACGATGCTGGAAACTGAGGAACTTGGTGTTTCTATCCTTCATGATCTGCACCAACAACGTCAGTCTCTGCTGCATGCCAACAACACGGTATAGTTTCATCTATATGTTTTACTTGCTCATTGGTATACACCATTTTCTTTGATAACCTTATGGATGTCCAGACTTCCACAGTTTCACCCTTATGGATGTCCAGACTTCCACAGTTTCACCAAAAGTGTTCTGTGAGGATGGACATACTGTATATATTCATGCCCCCATGAGGGATTTTGTGACTCTAAACGTGACCAAGACAATAAGCTGGGCATGATTAGAAAGTTATATTTTTTTTTGCAGCTTCATGGAGTGGATGACAACATTAGCAGGACCAAGAAGCTGTTGACCTCAATGTCGAGAAGGATGAGCAAGAATAAATGGATCATTGGTTCCATCATTGCTGTGCTTGTACTTGCAATCATATTGATCCTTTACTATAAGCTAACCCGCCACCACTGAAACCCCATCCCTGCATCATTATACATATTTGATGTGTGTACTATTTTGTAATATGCTTGCTTTCTTTCAACCTTCTTCCATATGGCCTCAGTGTTCAATGTCAACAGCTTTCAACAGAATGGCTAAATTACCTTTGTGGTTTGTTTTTGAATCTGTATTCGATCTATTGGAAGTGTGACAATCTATTACTGTTGGGAATTATCAAATATAGATGCTGTGTGCATTCAAGTATGTATTTAACCATCCCGAGCCTCCTACTAGTAGGCCATCCAACACTGGCATTAACATAGCCTTTGCAACTGCCCAATAAGCTATATTTACCACCACAAGCAGAGCTAAACAAAAGCAATTCACTGAAAGGAGTTTCGATTTATATTTTACAGCAAAATATTACAAGAAGATTGTCTGAATCATGTTATCAGCAATATAGGCCTACTACTAATATATACTCTGCCGGATAAACATAGGTACATGTTACAAATGGACTGAACAAGAAACTTTGCTACAGTCTAAGTATTTAACCATGGGCTACGATCAATTTCAAAATTGCTCAGGAACACCCCCAAAACTTCATATATATCATACTAGAAAGTTGTCCACGAATTGAACATCTACATACTGTGGTGCTAGCAGATGGGCTATCTATGAGGTGTAAAGGAAGATATTAATGAGACTGTAACAACTGCAGTACTTCGCCTTTAGTCATTCAGTTGACCTGGAGCTATTTTGCTTCTGCACCATGTTGGTATGAGAGGTCTGGCAGAAAATTGCGCAAGCAGAATCAGTTGCTCAAGATAACAGAAGCAATAAGTTGCGCTCACGATCTGATTTTGGTCTGTTGCGATCACAGTACCAACAAAGAAGAAGCGATTTAAGTTCATCATCAGCAGTATCTAACATAAACGGCAGGGGGAACCACGTTCATTCGTTCATCATCAGCAGTATCTAACATATAACGGCAGACCAGATAAACAAAGTATTACCATTAGCATAAGGAGATATCATGCGGAGGAATGATACTACAGTTTGCCATACAAACAATAGTATATTATCCTACGGGGAAGATCAGGCAGTTTCTCAGTCTTCATCCTCATCTTCATCATCTTCATCATCGTCAAAATCAGTAGAAGTAGGGTGGCCATTTAGATCCACGTTTAGCCCATTCAGCTTTCTCACAAATTGGCCCCTCACACGGGGCCTCTTTTCAGCAAGCTTTTTCCTATTGACATACCTGATCTTCTTATCAAAACAGCGTTGTTTCCTCTTTTGCCTAAACTTGAGCAAGGCTGCCTCTCTTCGATCAACTTTACCCGGCTTCCCATCAGTGGAAGAACCTCCATAATTCATCCAAGGGTGTGGTGCAAGCATTTGTCCAGGTTGTAGGCAGACATTAACAGGGTAATATGGGAATGGGGCCACTCCTGGCATATGAGGAGGACAATATGGTACATGATTGCTTTGATGCAACAAAGTTGAAGGAGCAGTATTTTGCGGATCCTGCAAGTCCTTCTGGTACATTGTTGGAGTTGACATCATTACTTGATTCATATGACCTGGAACATAATAAGGATAATGTCCAAACCGTGACATATCATGGTGTGAACCATGTGGGACATGCATTTGCATTTGAGAGCACTCTCCCAACTTTGAGTTCCTCTGTTGAGATGTATCCGCCTGATATGGAGAAGGCGTGTCCGTGGAGAAAGAAACAGGGATGCTTTTACTTCTTGGAAGATCATCTATCTGGATATTATTATTGTGTGTCTCTTTGTCTACGACCCCTTGTGTATCATTAAACATTTGTCCACTCCATGTACTAAACTTCTTCTCAATTCTTAGCTGCTCAATTGGATTCTCATCAGCAGGAATAACAACTTGAGAATTGCTCTTAAGCAAGCCCGACTTAACATATGCAAAGAAAGCCGACGATTCACCTATCCTTAGTTCACTCTTCTTTGGGCCTGAATTCATTTTGGGGGATAATAGCACATTAAAAATATAAATCTTACCATCATAAATGAAGATTAAAGAGAGAACACTAAAAAATCATGGTTAAATGAAAAATCTCTAGATTATTTCATGGCACTTATTTTCATTATTTAGGTACTATCACGTGAGAGGTATTAATGACTTTGGAAATATAAAATGACTACTAAAAAAATAATAGACATATGATCTTGTTGTTGATACAATACAGTAAAAAAAAGTGACAGCATCATTTTTTGACAACAATAGCAAAAAAACAGTATAAACATGTTTTCTCTTGAAGTACTAGGCTCATCGGCTACCAAAAACAACACATTTGTCCTCGTGAAATGGATATGGACGCCCCCAATTGCCAACTTTTCACAAAACCTTTATATTTGACAAGCATTGAAAACATACACACATGTGTATTTCTCATCTCAGATGTTTTTTAGTTTTAACTCCCTGTCTCCTAATTGCAAGGCCACATACACCATGTATATTAGTAAAGAAAACTCCACTGTTTAGTTCAAATTATAGTACGACTCTTATAAATCAATTTTGTTCTATTCAAAAGAATCATTTTTAGTAGTAATGTAAAACCAGTGCAACATGCTTCGCCACAGCTCATAAAGTAGAACCGATCAAGCAACTAAGGGAGAGCAGCTAATATTGATAACACAGAAAGCCACTCACCTCTTTGCTGGTGGCTTACAACTGGTGGATCAGGGAAATATGCTGCCGACAAATCCGTAGGCGGTGTTGCCTCCAATGCAGCAATAGTGGCTATTGTATTCTGAAAGTTTTTTGGAATCCAGAAAAAAATGTTAGTATAACCAAACCTGCCAGCAGCTGCGCATCGGGTAATTAACACAAGTACAACATGATTCCATAGTGATTAAATAGTACTGTATATTCTCTTTAGATAAATCATATGAATCAAGGTGTACTGTGATGCTGATAACCTCTATACGAGTCTGCACTATGTATAACAGGGTCAACAGTATGAATTATAAACAGCACGTCAATGGCCAACAATTATGTAATACGGTTCCATCTCTCACAAGAGCATGATACTATATAAAGATCGCTATAAGAGAGTTACATTGAACAGACGACTGAAAGCATAGCAAACACCTAGAAATACACAGATTCATGATTTATCACTACCTACTTCTGTAAGATTTGCTAAAATATGAAGGCTCTACATGATGTCAGCTACAATATAATGTTTTAATAGCCAGAAAAATAACGTGAGAGGTTTACAGCAGTTCCGAGTAATCTCACAAGATAGAGAGCTTCCTTTATCAGTGTACTGTTGATTATAAGGTAACTGATTGTATATTGACAAGTCACTTAAAGACTATAACACTGTTTCCTAAATCATACTCACGTTATCTTCCTGATATGCTGACAAACATGGTTCAGGGTTCTTTCGGGACCTATCATCAGTATCGTCTGAAAACAGTGTTGTGCTATTTGTGTTTGCATCACTAGGATCTGATGCCACTGGATCGAAGTCATAGTTCACTATGTTCTTCTCTGGAAGTCCAAGCTGTTCACAAGAGAATAAATGATAATAATCAGGAGATATTCCAAATAACTTAATAATGTCAATGATACCTCACTAAGTATCTTATGAACATGTGGAATCAGTGAGTCTAACTCCAAGTAGTCTGCACATATGTTAGGTTCTACTGCATATTATTGGTGAAGCATGACATTTGAGCCTAGCCGTAAGTATCTTATGAACATGTGGAATCAGTGAGTCTAACTCGAAGTAGTCTGCACGTATGTTAGGTTCTACTGCATATTATTGGTGAAGCATGACATTTGAGCCTAGCCCCCGACTAGGAGAAAACAGTTATACCTAATGACTCAATTCAAATTACATCTCTGCTTTTAACAATTCAGAAAATTGTGACGAGGAAGATTTCTACACACATATACATATAAGCAATAAAACTATTTTACATATACACTAGACTAGAGATATGGTTCTTACGGTTTTCTACTATCACTTCGTATCATCCCAATAAAATCCTTCAAGACATTGCAATAAAAACTTTTGCATACGTTACAACTGTTTCAACTTTCAAGAAGCACAAAACATGGAAATATATAGTCGAAATATATAGTCGCATCTCTAAGAATAGGCATGTTATAATATAAACGAATTGTGTGACAAGATTAGCACTAGATACCATTCTCCGCCTTCTCCACATGTGAGTCCACAGGTTCAAGAGTTCATTAGTGCGTAAAGGCTTCACAAGATAGTCAGCTGCTCCAAGTCTCAAGCACTTTACAACAACAGATACTTCATCTTGTGCAGACATCACTTGATACAAAAAAACAGTACAACGATAAGCATCACTCTCTAAATTCAAATGGTTTATTATAATCAAGTGCCCAGATGAAAGACTCGAGGAAGTTTAGTAAAAATAGGCTTACTGATTACTGGAATGCGCCGCAAATTGGTATCCCTTGTTATGTATTTTAGCAATTTAAGGCCTTTAGCCATGGGAAGGTCAACTTCGGAAAGAATAATATCTATGTCAGGCCCCTCAGCATTCAGAGCTCCAATAACTTGTCGCGGAGATCTCACAGAAGTGACTGCAAAGAAAATTATATTAATACCAAATCACTCATTAAGACATGGACAACTATTTGAACCAGAAAGGGGTACTGCCCCCTACGTCATATTCGTTAAAGAAGAAATTTAAGCGAATAAAGCACTGACATTATCATTTCCCCACAAGCAGAATAATTTCTTTCGAAAAGGTCGACAGCACATGAATAGAAAGTGATAGAGAACCTTATGAGGACATAATTTTCACTTGCAGAAGAGATAAATCATTTCTACTTATGGAAAATATCCGCATATCATTTACCTGTCTATAGCTTAAATTTCAAACTTTCATTACAGCTATAGATTAAAGAACTGCTTAAATTTAATTCTTGTTAGTTTTTCATTCAGAAGCATAATTCTGTATTTACAAGACATAACTACTAAATTAAGAAGGGACAAGTCACTTGCCTTCTATCTCGGTGTAATCATTCAAATTCCTAAGTTAAGCTAGAGCTAAAACGTAACGAAATTCAATCACACAAAAAAAAAATTACAGATATGGATGGAAACATTATACCTTGATATGAACATTTGCAGAGAAGAGTAAACGCCTCATCTAATCTTTTCGGATCAGAATCACATAGCAAGATCCTAACTTTACTCCTATCAATAAAACCTTCACCTCCCTTTCCAGTATTCCCACCACCGCCGCCGCCTTTACTCAAAACCATGTCACTCCTCTCCATCACCGCCTTAATTCTAACAACTAAACTCAACAATCAACCACACAAATCCTCACAACACCAAAGATGAATCAAACCCCCTAAATACTAATCAAACACAGCCAATACTAAAAAACTTCCATAGCTAAAATTCTTTAACAATCCTTTTACACCCTTCACAAAATCAAATCCAAAAAATTGGACTTAAACCAAGAGCAGATCAACCAGTACAAATCATTCTCAAGAATTTCATATATGAGCTGGGGTTGTAAAAAGATTGAAACTTTACTATATTTAGGAGCTGGGGTTATAAAAAAATTAAAACTTTATTAAATTTGTGAGCTGGGGTTATAAAAAGATTGAAACTTTCATGAATTTATGAGCTGGGGCTATGAAAAGATTCAAACTTTGGTAAATTTGTGAGGTGGGGTTATAAAAAGATTGAATCTTTCATGAATTTGTGAGATGGGATTATAAAAAGATTGAATCTTTGGTAAATTTGTGAGGTGGGGTTATAGAAAGACTGAAACTTGAGGGTGAATTCTCAAGAAATGAAAGTAAAGATAATTAGCACCAGAAACACAAGAATTAACAAAAGTCATAAGAACAAGAAAGTAATGAAAATTAGAAGGTGGACCTGATTGTAAATAAGATATTTTTCATTTTGTTGCAGGTGAAGCGCAGGATAGCAAGGAGCAAATCAGTCCAGCTTTTCGTGAGGAAGGTGATGAGGGTCTTGGCACTTTGCGAAAAAACAGCTTATTGTATTGGTTTGCAGCAACTAAAATATTATGAGTTGAGGTTCTTCTGTTGTTTGGTTTTTGATAGTGGTGTTGACTAACATGCGCTTGCAGGAGAGTTGAGAATACACTGATCGGGTTAGGCGGGTTGATAGAGTTTATCAACCCAAATCAATTAATTCGGGTTTTTAAAATTTCAAACCAAACTGAATGATTTAAATTTATAACCCAAAAAAATTTGTAATACTTCGATTTGGATCGGTTTGGATTGATTTGATCGGTTTACTAAATATTCGAAGCTAAGATTAATAATTATAAAGAGAGAATTGCATTTTGCACCCTTATATTTGGCCAAAAATCAATTTTGTATACCTATTTTCATAAATTGCAGTTTGCATCCCCTACTTTGAAATTCATTTCAAGTTGCACCCTTTTTGCCAAATTTTGTCAATTTTTTTGCCCAAATTATTGTCTTCAACAACATATATAATCTATTATTAAAGAAAAAAGATGAGTCGGAGACAGCAATTTGGGCTAAAAAAATAGGCAAAAATGATGCATGTTGAAGCGAATTTCAAAGTTAGGGGATGCAAACTGCAATTTATGAAAATAGGTATACAAAATTGAGTTTTGGCCAAATATAAGGGGTGCAAAATGCAATTCTCTCAATTATAAAATAAAGCGAAAAGTCTCAAAATCTAAAACACTTGCAAATAGTTCAATAAAATATGACAATAATCTATGTCAGATATGGCTTAAACATCCAAAAGATAGTGATAATACAATACTTAGCCTTTAAATATTTTTTAAATATTGAACTCGATAAACGAAAATAGTGGCATATTCTTTAAACATTCAGTATCGATGTTATAAGTTACGGATGAATGAGCGTATCGATTAGGTTTGAACATTTTCACAGATATAAAATTAATAAATTAACGTGTAAGTATATTTTTAATCGGGTTGGATTGCATCGGTTTAAAAATATCGAAACCCATATCCAAACCAATTAAATCAGGTTAACATTTTTTCAACCCAAATATCTATCAGGTTAAAAAAAATCGATTTGAATCGGCCGAAATAAGGTTAAAAATAGACATTTTATCATAATATTTTTTAACATTGTATTGAACTTTTATTTTAACGAACTTCTCTTGTAAGTCAAAAATATCAAATATTTAAAGTTTATAAAATTCTTAAAAAAAGTTGAAGACGAAATTTGTCATATTACGGTACTTGCTAAGAGTAAACAACACTAAATTTGGATTAGATTTGAACATACTTGTTATCTTGCGATAACAGGAGGTTTGAATTATAAATTTGAAAAACTTGGATGACTTAAATAATATAAATTTATATTCTCGAGTAGCCAAAAAAAATTTGAAAGGTCATAAAAATATCGGTATCTATATCTCCATTAGAAATGGCCCGGGATATGTGACCATTTGGGGGTGGGGTAGCGGCGCAAGATAGTGGGGGTGGGGGTGGGGGGGGGGGCAGATAGTTTGGTTAGAGATGGAGAGAAGCCCACGTCACCCCAAAATAAAAATCTCATTACATAAAAAGTGTAAAAGTACAAGGCTACCTGTATTTACTTTATGATTTTTATTTGTCTTTAACCCAGCCACGTGGGTCTAGCCCCAACTTGAGACCCTCTTTTGGGCTTCTTTCAGTCCTTCCCATTTCAATAATTGAGGCCATTCTATATTTTAACTTCTCTTATGATTCAAAGTCTTTTTTCCCCATTTTTGAAGAAAATGCACTTTTTTCATAAATGTTTTATATAGAATTTCTATCTCTAAGAATATATTGTTTTTATTTGAAAACTGATTTTTTAAAATTTTAAATATTTTCATTTTATTGAAATGCAGGCATTTTAGATTAAAAATCGTGTAAGTATGATATCAAATACGAACTTGATTAATATTATCATCTATCCGCTTGTATTTGATTCAGCATGGAAATGAGTATATTTTTTTGATATAATTAAAATAATTATTTGTACTGGCTGATAGTACATATGGCTCCTAGAAGGACTGGGATCAGACTCCTGACTCCATCCAGTCTCGCTTACCCTTAGCCCGGACTAGTGATTCCCAGCGACTCAATCCTTCAAAGCCCCAGACATGAGGCACATGTCAAAACGCGTGATAGAGACAGTTGTCATTGATCAATCATGAGAATAATCAGGGCACGTGTTAGAGGATCCTTAGAACATTCCTCAGCCATTCTCATCCCGACACGTGTAAGGCATCCCCCGCGCCAGGTGCTCTTCGCTCCCAGAACCAACGACTACGATTCAAAGGTACCAACCCCTAAACCCTACCTTTGGGCTATAAATAGCCCAATGAGGAGAGGTTTTGGGGTTAATCACTCTCATACACTCATATACGCATACAGCCACCTTGCATTCATATATATCTTCATCTTTCCCAAAGCGAGTTCTTACTCTCACACCGGAGATCGCGGGGCTCAAACCCCCTTCCGGTGTAGTTTTGCAGAAACCCCACAACAGCTACACCGTAACCGCCATGAGGGATTCACGCGCGGCGTCGAAGGAGCAGCTCTACACCCAGGAATTATCATTTAGCGCTAGAAGGAAGGGTTCCCCATCCTTGGGTCTCGGTGCCCCTAGATTCACCTTCACCGGCAAACTCTTAAAAGAGTCCATTTCTTTAATCTGTAAAAACCCAAACAACATAGCTCTCATAACTATGAATGTTGTTTATTTAAGCCACGTTTGTGTGTGCCCGTTATTTTAGGCCACGTTTGTGTGAGCCCTGTTTTGTTGATTTAAGTCACGTTTGTGTGTGCTATAGATAGTTTTGATCGTCTTAGAACCCCAAGTTTGCTTTAGTTTGCATATTGCCTTTGTGTTCTAAGATTCAGCTGCACTTATTCTGCGATATTGTTAACCAGTCCCGGAAACTTATTTGAAACAGTCCCAGAAAGTTGTGTGTTGTTGTTCTGGGTGGTGTTCACTATTCTAAAAAAATAACCTTAGATCGATATTGTTAGTTTGAAATCTTGTCCAAATTGTTGTTTGGTTAGAGATAGAGAGAAGCCCACGTCACCCCAAAATAAAAATCTCATTACATAAAAAGTGTAAAAGTACAAGGCTACCTGTATTTACTTTATGATTTTTATTTGTCTTTAACCCAGCCACGTGGGTCTAGCCCCAACTTGAGATCCTCTTTTGGGCTTCTTTCAGTCCTTCCCATTTCAATAATTGAGGCCATTCTATATTTTAACTTCTCTTATGATTCAAAGTCTTTTTTTCCCATTTTTGAAGAAAATGCACTTTTTTCATAAATGTTTTATATAGAATTTCTATCTCTAAGAATATATTGTTTTTATTTGAAAACTGATTTTTTAAAATTTTAAATATTTTCATTTTATTGAAATGCAGGCATTTTAGATTAAAAATCGTGTAAGTATGATATCAAATACGAACTTGATTAATATTATCATCTATCCGCTTGTATTTGATTCAGCATGGAAATGAGTATATTTTTTTGATATAATTAAAATAATTATTTGTACTGGCTGATAGTACATATGGCTCCTAGAAGGACTGGGATCAGACTCCTGACTCCATCCAGTCTCGCTTACCCTTAGCCCGGACTAGTGATTCCCAGCGACTCAATCCTTCAAAGCCCCAGACATGAGGCACATGTCAAAACGCGTGATAGAGACAGTTGTCATTGATCAATCATGAGAATAATCAGGGCACGTGTTAGAGGATCCTTAGAACATTCCTCAGCCATTCTCATCCCGACACGTGTAAGGCATCCCCCGCGCCAGGTGCTCTTCGCTCCCAGAACCAACGACTACGATTCAAAGGTACCAACCCCTAAACCCTACCTTTGGGCTATAAATAGCCCAATGAGGAGAGGTTTTGGGGTTAATCACTCTCATACACTCATATACGCATACAGCCACCTTGCATTCATATATATCTTCATCTTTCCCAAAGCGAGTTCTTACTCTCACACCGGAGATCGCGGGGCTCAAACCCCCTTCCGGTGTAGTTTTGCAGAAACCCCACAACAGCTACACCGTAACCGCCATGAGGGATTCACGCGCGGCGTCGAAGGAGCAGCTCTACACCCAGGAATTATCATTTAGCGCTAGAAGGAAGGGTTCCCCATCCTTGGGTCTCGGTGCCCCTAGATTCACCTTCACCGGCAAACTCTTAAAAGAGTCCATTTCTTTAATCTGTAAAAACCCAAACAACATAGCTCTCATAACTATGAATGTTGTTTATTTAAGCCACGTTTGTGTGTGCCCGTTATTTTAGGCCACGTTTGTGTGAGCCCTGTTTTGTTGATTTAAGTCACGTTTGTGTGTGCTATAGATAGTTTTGATCGTCTTAGAACCCCAAGTTTGCTTTAGTTTGCATATTGCCTTTGTGTTCTAAGATTCAGCTGCACTTATTCTGCGATATTGTTAACCAGTCCCGGAAACTTATTTGAAACAGTCCCAGAAAGTTGTGTGTTGTTGTTCTGGGTGGTGTTCACTATTCTAAAAAAATAACCTTAGATCGATATTGTTAGTTTGAAATCTTGTCCAAATTGTTGTTTGGTTAGAGATAGAGAGAAGCCCACGTCACCCCAAAATAAAAATCTCATTACATAAAAAGTGTAAAAGTACAAGGCTACCTGTATTTACTTTATGATTTTTATTTGTCTTTAACCCAGCCACGTGGGTCTAGCCCCAACTTGAGATCCTCTTTTGGGCTTCTTTCAGTCCTTCCCATTTCAATAATTGAGGCCATTCTATATTTTAACTTCTCTTATGATTCAAAGTCTTTTTTTCCCATTTTTGAAGAAAATGCACTTTTTTCATAAATGTTTTATATAGAATTTCTATCTCTAAGAATATATTGTTTTTATTTGAAAACTGATTTTTTAAAATTTTAAATATTTTCATTTTATTGAAATGCAGGCATTTTAGATTAAAAATCGTGTAAGTATGATATCAAATACGAACTTGATTAATATTATCATCTATCCGCTTGTATTTGATTCAGCATGGAAATGAGTATATTTTTTTGATATAATTAAAATAATTATTTGTACTGGCTGATAGTACATATGGCTCCTAGAAGGACTGGGATCAGACTCCTGACTCCATCCAGTCTCGCTTACCCTTAGCCCGGACTAGTGATTCCCAGCGACTCAATCCTTCAAAGCCCCAGACATGAGGCACATGTCAAAACGCGTGATAGAGACAGTTGTCATTGATCAATCATGAGAATAATCAGGGCACGTGTTAGAGGATCCTTAGAACATTCCTCAGCCATTCTCATCCCGACACGTGTAAGGCATCCCCCGCGCCAGGTGCTCTTCGCTCCCAGAACCAACGACTACGATTCAAAGGTACCAACCCCTAAACCCTACCTTTGGGCTATAAATAGCCCAATGAGGAGAGGTTTTGGGGTTAATCACTCTCATACACTCATATACGCATACAGCCACCTTGCATTCATATATATCTTCATCTTTCCCAAAGCGAGTTCTTACTCTCACACCGGAGATCGCGGGGCTCAAACCCCCTTCCGGTGTAGTTTTGCAGAAACCCCACAACAGCTACACCGTAACCGCCATGAGGGATTCACGCGCGGCGTCGAAGGAGCAGCTCTACACCCAGGAATTATCATTTAGCGCTAGAAGGAAGGGTTCCCCATCCTTGGGTCTCGGTGCCCCTAGATTCACCTTCACCGGCAAACTCTTAAAAGAGTCCATTTCTTTAATCTGTAAAAACCCATACAACATAGCTCTCATAACTATGAATGTTGTTTATTTAAGCCACGTTTGTGTGTGCCCGTTATTTTAGGCCACGTTTGTGTGAGCCCTGTTTTGTTGATTTAAGTCACGTTTGTGTGTGCTATAGATAGTTTTGATCGTCTTAGAACCCCAAGTTTGCTTTAGTTTGCATATTGCCTTTGTGTTCTAAGATTCAGCTGCACTTATTCTGCGATATTGTTAACCAGTCCCGGAAACTTATTTGAAACAGTCCCAGAAAGTTGTGTGTTGTTGTTCTGGGTGGTGTTCACTATTCTAAAAAAATAACCTTAGATCGATATTGTTAGTTTGAAATCTTGTCCAAATTGTTGTTTGGTTAGAGATAGAGAGAAGCCCACGTCACCCCAAAATAAAAATCTCATTACATAAAAAGTGTAAAAGTACAAGGCTACCTGTATTTACTTTATGATTTTTATTTGTCTTTAACCCAGCCACGTGGGTCTAGCCCCAACTTGAGATCCTCTTTTGGGCTTCTTTCAGTCCTTCCCATTTCAATAATTGAGGCCATTCTATATTTTAACTTCTCTTATGATTCAAAGTCTTTTTTTCCCATTTTTGAAGAAAATGCACTTTTTTCATAAATGTTTTATATAGAATTTCTATCTCTAAGAATATATTGTTTTTATTTGAAAACTGATTTTTTAAAATTTTAAATATTTTCATTTTATTGAAATGCAGGCATTTTAGATTAAAAATCGTGTAAGTATGATATCAAATACGAACTTGATTAATATTATCATCTATCCGCTTGTATTTGATTCAGCATGGAAATGAGTATATTTTTTTGATATAATTAAAATAATTATTTGTACTGGCTGATAGTACATATGGCTCCTAGAAGGACTGGGATCAGACTCCTGACTCCATCCAGTCTCGCTTACCCTTAGCCCGGACTAGTGATTCCCAGCGACTCAATCCTTCAAAGCCCCAGACATGAGGCACATGTCAAAACGCGTGATAGAGACAGTTGTCATTGATCAATCATGAGAATAATCAGGGCACGTGTTAGAGGATCCTTAGAACATTCCTCAGCCATTCTCATCCCGACACGTGTAAGGCATCCCCCGCGCCAGGTGCTCTTCGCTCCCAGAACCAACGACTACGATTCAAAGGTACCAACCCCTAAACCCTACCTTTGGGCTATAAATAGCCCAATGAGGAGAGGTTTTGGGGTTAATCACTCTCATACACTCATATACGTATACAGCCACCTTGCATTCATATATATCTTCATCTTTCCCAAAGCGAGTTCTTACTCTCACACCGGAGATCGCGGGGCTCAAACCCCCTTCCGGTGTAGTTTTGTAGAAACCCCACAACAGCTACACCGTAACCGCCATGAGGGATTCACGCGCGGCGTCGAAGGAGCAGCTCTACACCCAGGAATTATCATTTAGCGCTAGAAGGAAGGGTTCCCCATCCTTGGGTCTCGGTGCCCCTAGATTCACCTTCACCGGCAAACTCTTAAAAGAGTCCATTTCTTTAATCTGTAAAAACCCAAACAACATAGCTCTCATAACTATGAATGTTGTTTATTTAAGCCACGTTTGTGTGTGCCCGTTATTTTAGGCCACGTTTGTGTGAGCCCTGTTTTGTTGATTTAAGTCACGTTTGTGTGTGCTATAGATAGTTTTGATCGTCTTAGAACCCCAAGTTTGCTTTAGTTTGCATATTGCCTTTGTGTTCTAAGATTCAGCTGCACTTATTCTGCGATATTGTTAACCAGTCCCGGAAACTTATTTGAAACAGTCCCAGAAAGTTGTGTGTTGTTGTTATGGGTGGTGTTCACTATTCTAAAAAAATAACCTTAGATCGATATTGTTAGTTTGAAATCTTGTCCAAATTGTTGTTAGTACATTTGAATCAATGGTAAGATCATGAAATAATACTGCGGGGAGACCCTCTGCAAGTACCCAGGTCCAGGATCCGGACCACTTCCAGGCATAGGACCCGGGAGCCGACCGAGACACCCTCCAGGAGCAACCATTGACACATACCCCCGTGCTGGAGAGAGTAATAGCATCACGGGATGCCAGGAACCTTATTGAGTTAAACCAATAAAAAGTATACCAATGTTCCAGTCGTTGAGGAACACATGGCCAACTTGACCAGTAATGAACTAGGTGAAGCAATTCGGCTCTACTGGAAAGATCAAGCTCGGGCTCAGGAGGAAGCCGAAAAAGAGGAGGAACTGGAAGAATTCGCGGACTCCCAGCAATCTCGGAGATCTGATTTTGTTTGAATTGGAACAAAAGGGAAGAAGAACCAGAAGGATCAGAGCAATAAGAAATAAACTGAAGCAGCCAAGCAGGAGAGATTGGAAGAGATGAGAAAACATATCAGAAAGGAAGAAGCAAAGCTTGAGCTAAAGATTCAAAAAAGAATGCAGCTAGAAGAAGAGAAGCTACTGGCCAAGTCCAGGACCCAAAGGGACCCCACCCCCGAGGTCATTTATGATGAAGATGAGGAGAAACAGAAGGAACTCAAGGATATGATATATGAACTGCAAAGGAAGATGGACAGAGACTCTAACACCTTTCAACCACTCCTTGGAGGCTATTCCCCGATAGAGAGACCTAAAACATTATAATTTTGATTCATTTGACGAATTGGGAGACCCTGAAGAACACTTGAATTATTTCGAGCCGATTGTACAGATATACTACTACAACGACTTGACAAAAGTACGGGTTCTTCGCATCGACTCTTAAAGGGGGAATCAGAGATGGTTTATCCGGATACCCACCCGAAGTATCCACAGCTGGAAGGAGTTTCGCGGAGCCTTCCTCAGGAGGTTCCGAGCAAACAAGACACATGAGTTGCGCATGTGTCACTTGGAAACAATCCGACAATATGACAATGAATCTCTCTCAACTTATATTAGACGTTTTTAGGAAGCAATCAATAAGAACTCCAACTTGGATAAACGGGAGGCTCTCAACATCTTCAGGAGGAACTTAGATTCGGAGCATAATGAGAGATACATTGTAGAACTGATCAATAAGGAGCCCCAGAGTTTGGCGGCAGCTTACTCCATGGCTTCCAGATTCATCAAAGAAACTGATGTGCTCCAAGCTATGAGGATGACCCGGAGTGGAGGATCTAGGAGCAAGAACTCTGATGACCGATCGAAAGGGGGTTACCATCAGGACAAAAAATTCAAACAAAGCCAGCAGAGCCAGGTGAGACAAATTACTCCTATATTCCAAAGGCTTGCTCCTAAAATGGAGTCCAAGAGTGACCCGGGACCAACTAAGCAACCTAGGGAGCCAAAGCAGGAGCCGGATTGGACTCCGTTAAACCAGACCCGGAAGGAAATTTGGAAAGAAATAAAAGATAAGTCATTATATTACCCGCTGCAGCCAATGCAGACTCCTCCGGAGAGCAGACCTTACAACAGGTAGTGCGACTATCATGAAACACATGGCCACAAGACAGAGAATTTCTTATCCCTCAAGTACTTCATCAAAGAGCAAGTCAAGAAAGGGAACCTCAACAAGTACTTAGCTCGAGACAGCAACCAAAGAGGAGAAGAACCAAAGAAAGGAAAGAATGTGGTGAATGTAGTCCTAGGAGGCTCCCACTTCCCCCTACGTAGCCCAGACTCAGGGGACGAGGTACTCTCTATCCAATCATTCCCGGAAATGGTAATATCTTTCAGCAGCAAGGACTATGAAGGGGTCAATCCTAATCACAACGAGGCTTTAGTTGTAATTCTGGATATTTTGGACAATGAAGTCAGGAGAATGCTAATAGATAATGGCTTTTCGATTAATATCTTCTTCAAACATATTATGAATCGAATGCAGCTAGGAAGTGTCCATTCAAATGAATGCCGAGAAGACCTACTTTATGGGTTCGAGAACAACTTAGTCCCGATCCAAGGGACCCTGTACTTGCCTGTCCTATTTGGAACTGCTCCCAACCAAGTAACCCATGTCATCAAATTTTATGTCATCAACACTCCTTCATCCTACAATGGCATAATTGGGAATCTGTCTCTAACTAGGATGTAGGCAATAACTTCAATCTCCCACCTCAAAATATGTTCCCAACCCCGACCGTAGTCGGTAAAGTCAAAGGAGACTATGAAGTAGCTGAGAGATGCTATAGTCAAGCCTTGGTAATGGTTGAGACTCACCAGGACAATAAGAGGAAGGCCACAGTGCTTCTCAAACAACAAAGCCACAAGAAGCACCGCCCCCGCTCAAGGGAAGAATCCGGAAAAAAGTGCAAGTCATTGAGTTCAACCCGGATTCAAAAGAAACCAAAACAAGTTCTAGAAAAACTAAAAAACAACCAAGTCATGGTAGTAATTGAAGCAATCCCGGTCCTGGGACAGGGCAATCCTACCATACAAGCAACCAATGTGTGAATAATTAAACAAAGGCAACGAACCAAAGAAGGAGAATCAGCCCAGGCTCATACCTACTCGAAAATGAATGTTGACGCCCAGATCCATCAATTGGTATCGAACCAGGACCAAGTAAAAATTGAGGCCGCAATGGAGATAGAAGCAGTTCAGATTGATAAAAGCAGTCCTAACAAGATGGTGGAAATAGGATCCGGACTGGGAGCAATCTTCAGAGAAGAACTAGTATCACTACTCTGGGAGTATAGCGATATTTTTGCCTTGATTTCAAAAGACATGCCCAGGCTACACGAATCCATAGCAATACATAGCTTGGATGTTAACACAAATAGAAAGCCGGTCAAGCAAAAAGAAGAAACTTTATACCGGAGAGGCAAAGGGCAATATATGAAGAAGTAGAGAAGTTGCTCAAAGCGGGAATCATACGTGAAATCAAATACCCAGAGTGGTTGGTGAATGTAAATATGGCTCCTAGAAGGACTGAGACTGAACTCCTGACTCCATCCAGTCCCGCTTACTCTTAGTACGGACTAGTGATTCCTAGCGGCTCAATCCTTGAAAGCCCCAGCACGTGAGGCACATGCCCAAACGCGTGATAGAGACATCTGTCATTGATCAATGATGAGAATAATCAAGGCATGTGTTAGAGGATACTGAGAACATTCCTCAGCCATCCCCATCCCGACACGTGTAAGGCATCCACCCCAGCCAGTTGCCCTCTGATCCCAGAACCAACGACTACGATTTAAAGGTACCAACCCGTAAACCTTTCCTTCTTGGGCGAGGTTTTGGGGTTAATCACTTTCATACACTCATATACGCACACAACCACCTCCTTCATCCCCAAAGCGAGTTCTTACTCTCGCACCAGAGGAGCCGCGGGGCTCAAACCCCCATTCCGGTGTGGTTTTGCAAAAACCCCACAACAGCTACACCGGAACCGCGCACGAGGGATCCATGCACGCCGTCGAAGGAGCAACCCCGCACCCATGAGTTACCACTGACGTTAATAAACTAAATTATTAGTTTGTAGTAACAACAATAAATTTAGCTTATCGATTTCTTCTTTAAAATTTTAAGAATTTTTATAAATTTGAGAGAGGGGTATATAAATCTAGAAATTTCCAACCAAAAAAATTAGTATGGCATTTTTGAACTTATATTTGGATAGAGTTGTACTAATCAAAACGCCTCTTGTACTATATTTGGTGTTCCTTATACCATCTGTAATGGAACTCTAAAATCATACTTTTATATTATTTTAATGTAAAAGTTTACTCCAAGTTAATTCTGAAAATCACATCATTTTGGTGTGACACCAAAAAATGCACCATTTAGTGTTCCACCAAAATTTATAGAGTTTTTCAAATTTTCAATACTATCCTTACTTCTTATATCCTTTTATTAATACAAATAATTCATTTTGTACCCAAAAAAGAAGATGAGTATGATTTCAAAATAAAAATGATTCCTTTTTGGTGTGAAATTTGGTGTGATGACTTGAAAAATCTGAATTTTGGTGTGATTTTTACACCAGTTTAGTGTAAAAGTTATACCAAATTGGTACAATGGTTTGGAGATGTTCTTACCCACAAAACAATGACAAAAAGTCATATATACAAGTATTTTGTACCTAGAAAATAGTATTTGAAGTGTTAAGAGTCAAAACAAGAAAATTACTTATAATTAATTACATGGATTATTAAAAAAATACTTAATATTAAGTACATATGATTATTGTTTCAAAAAAAGTACATACGATTATTAAGTGAGTATTATTTTAAAAATTGTGCATAAAGGTAACCAATTTAAATATGGGACATAGGCTAATCATCTATCCGCAAAAAAAATGTGTACCAAAAAAGACTCTAACATAAAAAATTTAAGCATAATAAAGTGATGATATCACTACTGAATTTACATTAATTTTTCAATATTAAAACTAATCGCGAAAATTTTTGCGAATAGATGATCGTAGTTATCACAGGGATGAGAACACTTAAATATACATAATGCATTTATTGAGTTTATTAACTTAATTATTATGAAAATACTAAACATATTTTAAAAAAATTAAATGTATATATTATTTTTTTAGATAAAATTATAAATACAAACAAGTTTCAACGAAAAGGAATATATTAAGTTACAAATGTGTGAGGTGAACGGGCAACAAACTGCGCTGCCAGAACTCGTTAAATCACAAAACCTAATCGTCGAAACACGTATTCAGCTGATCCTGCTTGTTAGGCACAAAGCATGCGCTAAATAATTCACGCAAGTATACGCGTTCGCAAGTAATATAGAATGATTTCTAGTTCATTCCCACAGATACTCTGATTAATTATATTTAATTATACTTACTCATCAATGTATGATTATTCTTCAATGCCAAGACAATAACAATTAAGATTAGTTAACTAATATTAATTACGAGAATTAAACACTTGAATTAAAAATATTAAACACACATGAGATCCTAACTTCATTACTACTTCATTCAATAGTTATTGTCATTAACCTTAGCATGTAATGGTGATGATATTAATCGAACAACACGAAACTAATAAACGCCAACTGTCGTTGTACGAGTACCATTCTATCAAGTATCCACAATTAAGATAGAAGTTGAGTAGGCATCAATTATTTTGAGACCCTATATGTCTACAGAATTTGACAACATAACGATTTAAGCACAGGTTATTCATGATGATTACACAAGGCAAGTAAAACGGTTAGAGTTACCCACTAATCATGCATACAATGCATGAACCCATGCTAGCATGGCCAGTTCTAAATCTCAAGATCCAATGTCGCTTCACAAGAGATTAACAGGCTATCTTACATGTTTGCGATGCATATAAGACGAATAAGCACAACGTATACTAGATATCATACAATCACCACATACCAAGGTATTAAACAATTAACTAAAGAAATCTATAGTAAATCCGCTAGAATCCCATGATCACGATTAGCCCATAATAGAACTCATCGTCACCATGGGTTCATATGAAAGCATGATAATAACACAACAATATAAGCCTGAAAAACACTTAATAAATAATGAAGTACGTCACAAGAATATTAAGGTTCAAAGCATAAAGAAAACTAGCATCCACAGTTACAACGAATTAAAAGAATCACAAGATAAATGAATGCTTCCTCTTCTTCGTTGTTGCATGCTAAAACGGTCTTCTCAATCTTCTTGCCCTTGCTCTAGATTTTTATTGTTTTTGAAAACGTCTTCCCATAAGGTTTATATAATATCCCAAGAGAACCAGTGCCAACATAAGTCCAATCGTACTCGAATTAATAAATTCAGATTCAAAAATTCCTCCACGCGGCCGCCTGCTAGCATGCGGTCGCCTGCTCCTGGCGCGCGGCCGCCTGCTCCTGGGGCGCGGCCGCCTGCTACCTTTCTAGAAAATTCCTTATTTTGCTTCTGTTTTTACTGATTTCTTCGCTCATCACTCCTAGACTGATTCCAAACACTTCCTTAAACTTTATTTGATGAAAACCACCTATCTAAGCAAGTTATACCCTGAAATGCAAAAACACTAGAAAACGCGTCAGATACACAAAATACTTGAGTTCAAGACACCAATTCAATCCGTTATGAGACGCTCTAAGTGGTATAAAATGCCACTTATCAGCTGTCATGACATTATTGTTCATGACTTTCTATCCTTCTCTCAGAAATTTAACTGCATCAGAAGCCAAAAATCCAAATGTATCAATTGCAAACGGTATAAAATTGTGTTGATTATCCTTACACGCCTAATCATGCTTGTTAACCTTTGTTTCAGCTGCCTTAGTTGCCTCATGGGAAACTATAAACACTCCATTATCAAACTCGTTGAGCGGGAAAACTCTCGTAAGATCAATATAAGTATATTTTCTGGTATTTCAGTTGTATATCAAAATATTAGGCGATCTAAAAGTCGATCTAACTTCCCCTAAAGAGGTAAGAAAGTTTCTTAGCTGGAATCTCGGCTCTCCGAAGAATATCATACAGCACATCTCTGACCATATTATGACGATACTTAAAACCTGGTTATTTTTACGGTGAACAACATGTTTTCCAAATACATCCATGCGAGATCAATATAAAGGACAATGTGCACCGTCTGGAAATAAGGGGATCATAAGTCTGTAGCGCAAGATTATCTGATATTCAGCTGGCGTCATACGTTGTCCTAAACCTTCTATATGAGTAGCGAGTAGAAAGTCATGTGCATGTTTAGCCCCTAAGCACTTAATGTTGTTGTTTGTCGCTCTAAAAAGTCAAACACGATATGTAGATTCTTACAAATACCGCTAAAGTCATAATTTGCCAAATAGTGTATTGGTTTTGGGGGACAGACCCTTTAGTAATTAAGACTGTCAGATCTACATCCGTGAGTATAAGCTGCAGAGAGTCTTTTGCAGAACCAAACTGTTCCCCAATGAGAACCTCATTACATTTCCGCAATATATGGTTCTACAAAGCAATAGACTGTATTCGAGAGACAACAAATGCAAACATGCAGCATATACGCCTAACCCGCCTACACGAATCGGTAAGGTAGCTAACCTCCACTGAAGATCAACAAAACCAGGTTCTTCAGATGTCACAATATTATCAAAAAAAATCCTCAAATAAGCATCAAACTGGGCAGAAGCCTCTACAAAAAATTGTGGCGGACAAGTGCGTGAAAGATAATAAAGTTGACTTAACCCCATACATGCTCTAAAAAGCACCAACTCATATTGGGGGTCATTAAGTTGCTCTAGTACCCCCATAATTTTTACGGACTTGGAGACTCTTTTTTATCAGCTTTTTTTTAATAAACCTATCATTCATGCTTATAGCTCCACCAAGAAGTCTTACACCATTTTGAGGTCGACCAATATCAGAGGAAAATAGCCCATCTTGAGAAATATGCGGATCAATACTAGGCCAAAAAACCTCCATCTTCTTGATGTTCAACCCCGATCCAAATTGAGGTGCTTCTGATTGAATGATAGACAAAGTCTTAGAAACCTGAATTGAGTCCCCAATCATAAGATCGTCATCCAAGTACCAAGCTTGTATAGAGAGATTGAAATTATCGCGTATTTTTAGAATCAATGGATACAATGTAAGGATAAAGAAGAGAGGACCCAATGGGGCTTCATGTTGTATTACACAAGCCGACCAGATGAGTCCAGTTCCCAAAAATAGTTTAACTAGTTGCCTATAAAGAAATTCTGCCCATGGAGAGATGGATGGACATTTGAGTCTAATCTCTTGTAAAATTTCCCCCTATCAATCATACTGAACTATGTGTTTACAAGAAGGTTAGTGGGAGCCATGTGGCATTCCTAGTACTATATGTAGATGACATATTACTAATAGGAAATGACATACCTTCTCTACAGGCTGTTAAGACTTGGTTGGGAAATAATTTCTCGATGAAGGACTTAGGCGATGCTACCTATATATAAGGGATCAAGATTTATAGAGATAGATCAAGGAGATTAATCGGCCTAAGTCAGAGTACATACATTGATAAGGTATTGCATCGTTTTGGGATGCAAGAGGCAAAAAGAGGATATGTCCCAATGTCTCTTGGGATAGTGATCTCAAAAGATAACTGCCCTAAATCATTAGATGATAAGGGCCGTATGAACAAGGTTCCATATGCTTTGGCAGTTGGATCTATAATGTATACGATGATATGTACTCGTCATGATGTTTCGTATGCCTTGAGCATGACGAGCAGATACCAGTCTAATCTAGGTGAGGGTCACTGGACAGCTGTCAAGAATATTCTTAAGTACTTAAAGAGGATTAAAGATTCATTTTTGGTGTATGGAGGAGATGAGAAGCTAGTTGTAAAGGGTTACACTGATGCTAGCTTCCAGACAGACAGAGATGATTCAGTATCTCAGTCAGGTTTTGTGTTTTGCCTTAATGGAGGTGCTGTAAGATGGAAGAGTTCAAAGCAAGAGACAATAGCTGATTTTACAATGGAAGCTGAGTATATTGCTGCTAGTGAAGCAGCCAAAGAGGCTGTTTGGATGTGGAAATTCATAACGGGACTTGGTATGGTTCCATCAATCACAGATCCGGTTGATCTCTACTGCGATAACAATGGAGCCATTGCGCAGGCTAATGAACCAAGGGCCCATTCCAGAGCAAAGCATATACTTAGAAGATATCACCTTCTTCGAGAAATTAATGAGAGATGAGATATACATATATGTAAAGTGCATACTGATGATAATGTTGCAGACCCACTGACTAAGGCTTTGTCGCAGCGGAAGCGCGACGGTCATACTAGTTTCATGGGTATTAGATACATGGGTGATTGGCTCTAGTGTAAGTGAGAGATTGTTAGTGTTTGTGCCCTAGAGACAACACTATTATGTTTTATTAATGACATTTGGATTATTAATATTTATGTTCTATCGATTATTCTTTTAAATAATTTATTAAGTCTTAATTTACTGTGATATAAATATTAGATTAATAAATGTCCTTGGAATATGATATGAATTCTATATCTCTAAGTACGTGACTTAGAAATGAGATTATGTGAATAGTATCGATATTCCCAAATATCCCTAGTCGAGTTTTATTATTAAGGGACAATAATAATGCATTCAGACTAGTGTGTTTGTTGACTGATAATCACATCTCATTGATCATATGTATAGTGATACTAAAATCAAAAACACAAGCAGATGTAAATATACATGGTGCCGGATAGACCCAATGTGAGATTCTACATGTCTGTTGTGTCATAAGTAATTCTTACAGTGATAATGATGTAATGGTCCTTCGACTTGAAATTATTATATTTTTATATGATGATTAATATACTTTAATTACATCAAAAATTTCCTTTGACCGGGTAATGATAAAAGTGGACTTCGGGTATATTAAGAATCGTGTGAGAAATATGAATGATCTAGAAAGGATTTAACCCTCCTAATTATTGGAGAGATATTATTGGCCTCTTGCGTGAGCTAGACTATGAAATGCGTGGCACCGCGCTCAAATGTTGATTTGAAATAATAGTCTACTCATTGATCAAGGAAAGCTGGATTAAACCATGAAGAGGATGACACATAACATGCCTCGAGTTTAATCTATAATGTTTGGTTTAAGGGATTATATTACTGTATACATTATTCACGAAAGGTTTAATCAATCACCGATTTAATTATTATTACTTGAGTAGCAAAGATGTATTACTAGATGCCACTCATTTTTTATAATTTAAATATGCGATATTTAAATTATTGCTAACGTAATAATAACTTATAGGGTCGCACAAAGAAAGCATGGAGGAATATTTAATTCAAATTCAGATTTGAATTAAAAAGGAAATTTAAATTATTTATTATTAATTAAGTTGGACTTAATTAATGGGATAAATGAATTTCGAATTTGTATATTATAAAATCCAAAATTCAGTTGTTATTTAGTAATTGAGTTAAACTTAATTATTATATAAATAGAATTTCAAATTTTAATAAACTCTAACTTGGATTAGGGTTAGGACTGTTTTTGGCCTCTCTATATAAACATCCTCAAGGCTAAAATTAGGGTTTCATTTTTATTAGATACAAACATAAAACCCTAGCAGCTAAAGGTGAGAGAGAGAGAGAGGAAAACAGGTACGTTCTTGGCGCTGGTACACGCCTCCTCCGTACCAGCTTTCGTGTGGATACCTCTACGACATAGATCGTTAAGGCGGGATACGTGGTGTTCGGTTAAAGCTAGGATCTCCTTTTGACAATCATAATCGTAAAGGTCTTTAGGGTAAACATCTCATCCACGAATTAAATATTGTTTTTCGCATGGATCCTGCGGTGGGTTTCGATTTATTCTGTTTTTACGATTTTATTTATTATTTTCGCTGCGTTTTATGCCTCGAAACCCAATACTTATATGTCCTTGCAGTTGGTCGATCGTTCTATTACATATCCACGAGGCATTGTGGAGGATGTCTTGGTCAAAGTGGACAAACTCATCTTTTCTGCTAACATTGTAATTCTTGATTTCGAGGAGGATAAAAAGATTCCCATAATTTTGGGAAGACCATTCTTGGCTACTGGCCGAACCTTGATTGATGTGCAGAAGGGTGAGCTCACTATGCGGGTGCTGGATAAGGATGTAACTTTTAATTTATTCAATGCCATGAAATTCCCCACTGATAATGAGGAATGCTTAAAACTGGAATTGGTCGATTATGTGGTTACTTCAGAACTTGATCAAATGCTAAGGTCTGATGCCTTAGAGAAGGCCTTGTTGGGGAATTCAGATAGTGGAGATGATGAAGGTGATGAATAGTTGTAGTATTTGAATGCTTCTCCTTGGAAGAGAAGGTTGGATATGCCTTTTGAATCTCTTGGAATGTCATAACTGAAAAATGTTGAGGGGCGTCTCAAGCCATCTATCGAGGAAGCTCCTACACTCGAGCTTAAACCATTGCCTGAACACTTAAGGTATGCTTTTTTAGGTGATGCATCTACTTTGCCTGTTATTATGGCATCTGACCTTTCAGGTAATGATGATGAAAAGCTCTTGAGAATTCTGAGAGAATTCAAATCGGCAATTGGATGGACTATAGCAGATATCAAGGGAATCAACCCTTCTTATTGCATGCATAAAATTCTGCTAGAGGAAGGAAGCAAGCCAACTATTGAGCAACAGAGAAGGCTAAATCCGATAATGAAAGAAGTTGTGAAAAAGAAAATTCTCAAGTGGCTAGATGCATGGATCATCTATCCTATTTCTGACAGTTCTTAGGTGAGTCCAGTTCAGTTTGTGCCAAAGAAAGGAGGCATCACAGTTGTTGCAAATGAAAAGAATGAGCTCATTCCTACTCGAACAGTCACGGGATGGAGAGTTTGCATGGATTATAGGAAGCTAAACAAGGCCACTAAGAAGGATCACTTCCATCTTCCTTTTATTGATCAGATGTTTGACAGGTTGGCTGGGCATGGGTACTACTGTCTTCTGGATGGCTATTCGGGTTATAATCATATTTGTATCACTTCAGAAGATCAGGAAAAGATGACCTTCACTTGTCCGTTTGGTACTTTTACTTTCAAGAGAGTTTCTTTTGGGTTGTGTGGTGCACCTGCCACATTTCAGAGATGCATGATGGCTATCTTCTCTGATATGATTGGTAAGAATGTGGAGGTGTTCATGGATGATTTCTCCGTGTTTGGTGATTCTTTCGATGTGTGCTTGCAAAACCTTGGCGTAGTTCTTAAAAGGTGTGTTGAGACCAATCTGGTTCTCAACCGGGAGAAATGTCTCTAGTAAAGGTCTTGAGGTGGACAAAGCCAAGGCGGGGGTCATTGAAAACCTACCTCCACCAATTTCTGTTAAGGGAGTCTGCAGCTTTCTTGGTCATGCAGGTTTTCATAGGCGGTTCATCAAGGACTTCTCTAAAATCTCTAAACCCTTGTGCAATCTTTTAGAGAAAGATGTCCTTTTCAAGTTTGATGATGAGTGTCGAGCTGCTTTTGAGATCTTAAAGAAGAGTTTAATCATGAAACATTTCATAACTTCACCTGATTGGAATGAGCCTTTTGAAATGATGTGCGATGCAAGTGACTATGCAGTTAGAGCAGTTATTGGGAAAAGGAAGAACAATATATTCCATGTGGTCTACTATGCTAGTAAGACCCTTAATGGTACATGTGGGATGAGCCATTTCTGTTTAGGCAAGGGCTGACCAAATCATCAGGAGATGTATTCCGTACAGCGAGACGGAGGGTATCTTGCGAGACTGTCATTCAACTGTTTATGGATGCCACTATGGTGGAGAGAAGATAGCAGCTCGTATCCTTCAAGCGGGATTCTTCTGGCCTACATTGTTTAAGGATGCACATCGGTTCGTTTTGAAGTGTGATCTTTGCCAGCGTGTGGGTAATATGTCTAAGAGGGATGAGATGCCTCTTAATGTGCTTCTCGAGGTTGAGGTCTTCGACGTTTGGGGAATTGACTTCATGGGACCATTTGTATCATCTTGTAATAATTAGTACATCTTGTTGGCGGTTGATTATGTCTCGAAATGGGTTAAAGTCAAGGCTTTGCCGACGAATGATGCTAAAGTAGTGCTTAATTTTCTTTATGAGCAGATATCACAAGATTTGGGACTCCAAGAGTCATAATTAGTGACGATGGACTGCATTTCTGCAATCGTAAGTTCACTGCTATGATGCAGCGATATAATGTGAATCATCGCATTACTATAGCCTACCATCCTCAGACTAATGGTCAAGCTGAGGTGTCTAATAGAGAGATCAAGCGTATTCTGGAGAAAGTTGTGTGTCCATCAAGGAGGGATTGGTCTGTGAAGCTGGATGAAGCTGTTTGGGCGTATCGAACGGCATACAAGACTCCGCTAGGCATGTCTCCGTTTCAATTAGTTTATGGTAAGGGATGTCATTTGCATGTGGAGCTAGAGCACAAATCGTATTGGGCTTTGAAGAAGTTGAGCCTTGATTTGGATGCAGCTGGTTAGAAAAAGATACTTTAATTGAATGAACTCGATGAGTTTCGACTTGAGCGTATGAGAATAACAAGATGTATAAGGAGAAAGTCAAGAGGTGGCACGATAGGGGTCTAGTTCTCAAATCATTTGTGTCGGGGCAACAAGTTCTTTTGTTCAACTCTCGTCTCCATTTTTTTCTTGGAAAATTGAAGCTGAGGTGGTCAAGGCCGTTTGTTATCAAAACTGTGTTTCCATATGGAGCGGTGGAGATTTTTGAGAATAATCCAGGCCAAGCGTTCAAGGTAAATGGACAAAGGTTGAAGCATTACTCTGGGAATACGGCAAACCGTGAGGTGGTTAGTGCCGTTTTATTGTCCATTTGATCTCGGGATTGTAAGTCAAGCTAGCGACGTAAACCAAGCGCTTCTTGGAAGGAAACCCAAGTTTGTTGTACATTAGTAGATAGAGGAAGAAGAAATCAAGAAGAAAACTCCAAAAAAATCAAAAAAATGAAAATTTTCAGTGTCTACTTAGCACGGCGCGCCTGCATTGGGAAGCGGGGAGGCCGTGCTGAAAGTACAGAGACTGTGCGCGCCCGTGCTGCCTGGCGGGGTGGCCGCGCTGGTTTTCCAGAAACACAGCGCCCACGCTAGGATAGCGTGCGGCCGCGCTGGCCCCTGAAGCTGAAAAAAATAGAAAATCGAAATTCAAAAACAAAATCAGTCTATATCCAAATTTTCCTCTCCCACATTCCATATTTCCCTCTCCAAATCAGTTTCAATTACCCCATTACTCCCATTATTCCCATAATCAATTTCCACTTCTATTCTAAACCTAATTCTCTTCCTATATATACATACACTTATACACAATCTTCGCCATCACTTCTCAATTCTCAAACACATAAATCGCTCTTAAATACATCTTTTCTCTCAAACTCATTCAATTTCAATGGCACCTTAGAGTCAAAGAACCCAAGTTAGCAGCAGCACCACCGATTCTTCTAGTGTTGGGGGTGTGAGACCCAGGTTTGCAACTCCGGAGGCTGAGGCGGAGTATACGAGGTTGCTATCGAAGCCCATATCCAAGGAGCGAGGTTTTCTGCTATCGGGGAGAGATGGTAAGTTTTTGGAGATGATTCTCGAGATGGGTTGGGTTGCTTTATGTGAGGCACCCGCTGCTGTGCCCATGAGTGTGGTTCGAGTTTTACGCGAACGCGAAGGCGGATAAGAACGTGTATTCTGTGGTTAGGGGATTTGATAAGTGGCATTTTATACCACTTAGAACGTCTTATAATAGCTTGAATTGGTGTCTTGAAATCAAGTATTTTGTGTATTTGATGCATTTTTCTAGTGTTTATGCATTTCAGGGTATTAATTGCATTTCGGGAGAGAATTCATCGATAACAAGCCTTGGCATGTGTTTAGCATTGCAAGAGGGAAGATAGGAGCAGATTGCAGTGAAGAAACGGAAGAAAAATGGATTAGTTTCCAGAAGGGGGCTGAGCGCCCGCTCAGCTCTGCTGAGCGACCGCTCAGGAAGCTGAGTGCCCGCTCGGGAATGCTGAGCGGCCGCGCAGGGTCGGATATTCAGAATTAATATTTTAGACTCCTATTTCTGTTTGACTTCCAACTTCTGAGTTAGCTGGGCTTTATGGGACTCCTATATAAGTAGATTTTAGAGACGTTTCAAAAAGGTTGGATCGTAGTATTAATCGAAGAGCGAGAAGATTAGGAAGAAGACCGTTTTAGCACACCACAACGAAGATGAAGCATATTTTCTTGTGATTCTTTATTTCGTTGTAACGTTGGATGTTAGTTTTCTTTACTTTGAACCTATTTATTCTTGTGACGTACTCTGGTTTAATATAAGTAGTTTTAGTTATTATTCTCGTGTGTTATTATCATGTTTTCATATGAACCCATGATGACGATGAGTGCTATCATGGGCTAATCGTGATCATGGGGTCGTAGCGATTTACCATGGAATTCTTTAGTTTTTTAATACCTCAGTATGTGATGATTGTATGATATCTAGTATTGGTTGTGCGTAATCGTCTTATGTGCGTCGCGAACATATAAGATAGGGTGTTAATCTCTTGTGAAGCGACGGTGGATCTTGAGATTTAGAACTTGCCATGCTAGCATAGGTTCATGTACGAGTATGCATGATTAGTGAGTAACTCTAACCGTTTTATTCTCCCTGTGTAATCAAAAGGAATAACTTGTGCTTAAATCGTTATGTTGTCAATTTCTGTAGACATATAGGGACTCAACATAATTGATGCCTATTTAACTTCTATCTTAATTGTGGATGCTTGGTAGAATGGTATTAGTACAATGAAAGTTGGCTTTTATCAGTTTCGTGTTATTCGATTAATATCATCACTGTTACATGCTAAGGGTAATAATAATGGCTATTGAAAGAAGTAGTAATGAAGTTGTGATCTCATGAGTGTTTTAATATTGTTAATTCAAGTATTAGTTAAGTGTTTAATTCTCGTAGTTAATTGTAGTTAATAACTAGTTAATCAAATTTAAGTGTTATTGTCTTAACATTGAGAAGTAATCATACATTGGTGAGTGAGTTTAATTGAACATAATTAGTCTGAGTCTCTGTGGGAACGAACTAGAAAGTATTCTATATTACTTGCGAACGCGTATACTTGCGTGTGTTATTAGCGCATGTTTTCGCCCTAACAAGTTTTTGGCGCCGCTGCCGGAGACTCGGCGTATTTGTTTAGTTTATGTACTTACCATCATTGGTCATTAGGACTCAGTGATTAAGATGTGTTACTTATTGTTTCCGGTTGTGTTTCAGGTATTTTAGCGAGCGTTTATGCAAACTCGTTCTCGAACTCGCAAGAGGACTTTAGATACGGCTGAGGAGACAGAAGAAGTTCTTGATATTCCGGAGAAGATAGATTTTGAAGATTCGGATTCAGGAAGTGAGCAGAAAGAACCATTAATCATGGGTGATCGTATTGTTCAGGCAGATCCAGCTCTGATGGATTTTTCTCGGCCTAAAATTGATGATATTCAGTCTAGCATCATGCACCTGGCTATTGAGGCCAATAACTTTGAAATCAAGCCGGGCACTATTCAGATGGTGCAGAATTCTGTTTCTTTCGGAGGTGCTGCGACTGAAGACCCCAACATGCACATAAGGAATTTTGTCGAGATCTGCAGTACTTTCAAGTATAATGGTGTGACTGATGAGGCTATCAAGCTGAGGCTTTTCCCATTCTCTCTGAGGGATAAAGCTAAGGACTGTTACATTCTGAACCTACTGGGTCTATTACTACTTGGCCATATCTTGCGCAAAAATTTCTGGTTAAGTTTTATCCAATGGCGAAGACTGTTGCTATGAGGAGTGCTCTTACTCAGTTTGCACAGCAACCTATGGAATCTATGTGTGAAGCTTGGGAGCGCTACAAAGGGATGTTGAAAAAGTGTCCACATCATGGAATGCCTGATTGGATGGTGATCACTGGTTTCTATAATGGTTTGGGCGCCCAATCTCGGCCCATGCTCGATGCAGCAGCTGGAGGCGCCTTGTGGGCCAAAAGCTATACTGAGCCTTATAATCTTATTGAGACTATGGCTGTAAATGAGCATCAAAACCCAACTCAAAGGATGATGCTTGGGAAGATAGCAGGTATTCTAGAAGTCGATGCAGCTACAGCTATTGCAGCGCAGCTCCAAGCGCTGTCTATGAAGGTCAATTCTCTAGCCACCTATGGGGTCAATCAGATAGCTATGGTCTGTGAGCTTTGTGCAGGTTCTTATGCTACGGATCAGTGTTCTATTGTTAATGAATCTGTGCAGTATGTGAATAGTTATCAGTGACAGCAGTAGCCTGTGCCAGCTACGTATCATCCTAACAACAGAATTCATCCAAATTTCAGCTGGAGTAATAATCAGAATGCTATTTAGCAACCATATCAGCAAGGCGTGAGTAAACAGTTCAATCCACCTGGATTCCAGCAACCACAACATTATGCTCAAAGGCAATCATATCCTCAATAAGGAGGTGCAGCTCCACCCTCTAGTGCTGACTTTAAGGAACTTAAGCTGTTGTGCAAAAGTCAGGCGGTTTCTATCAAGACCTTGGAAAATCAAATCGGTCAAATAGCCAATGCAGTGCTCAATCGTCAACCTGGCACACTTTCCAGTGATACTGAAGTGCCAGACAGGAAGGAAGCTAAAGAGCAAGTCAAGGCTATTACCTTAAGGTATGGAAAAGTTGTTGATGCTGAAAAAGCAAAAGAAGGAGAAGCTGAAGCTGGTGATGAAGAAGCTAAGCAAAAGGAGAAAGCGGCAGAACCAAGGAAGACTACTGTTGAACACACTCTGCCTGAGGGTAATACAAGGGAGAAATAACTCTATCCTCCACCATATTTCCCTAAGAGATTGCAACAACAAAAGCTGGATATGCAGTTCGGTAAGTTTCTGGAGGTGTTCAAGAAACTTCACATCAATATACCTTTCGTTGAGGCTCTGGAGCAAATGCCTAGTTATGCGAAATTTATGAAGAGTATTTTTTCAAGGAAGGTGAAACTGGATGACTTTGAGACCGTTGCTCTAACGGAAGAATGTAGTGCTGTGCTGCAACAAAAGTTACCTTCAAAGCTTAAAGATCCAGGTAGCTTCACCATTCCTTGCACCATTGGCAAGTTGTCTTTTGACAAGTGCCTTTGTGATTTGGGAGCAAGCATCAATCTGATGTCGTTGTCGATCTTTAAAAAGTTGAATTTGCCTGATCCAAAACCCACCTACATGTCTCTATAATTGGCTGATCGTTCTATTACATACCCACGAGGCATAGTGGAGGATGTGCTAGTAAATGTGGATAAGCTCTTCTTTCCTGCAGACTTTGTTATTCTGGATTTCGAGGAAGATAAGAAGATTCCCATAATCTTGGGAAGACCTTTCTTGGCTACAGGTCGTACCTTGATAGATGTGCATAAAGGTGAACTTACTATGCGGGAGCAGGATCAGGATGTGACATTCAATATATTCAAAACAATGAAATTCCCTACAGAAGATGAGGAGTGCTTAAAAGTAGATTTGATTGATTCTGCGGTTATGTCAGAACTTGATCATATGCTAATGACTGATGCATTAGAGAAAGCTTTAGTGGGGGATTTTGACAGTGATGATGAGGATGGCAATGAACAACTACAATATCTAAATGCTTCTCCCTGGAGGCGAAAGCTAGACATGCCATTTGAATCTCTTGGTACCTCTGACCTCAAAAATGCTGAAGGAAAGCTCAAACCATCTATTGAGGAAGCACCTACCTTGGAACTTAAACCATTGCTTGAATACTTGAGGTATGCTTTTTTAGGTGATGCATCTACTTTACCTGTTATTATTGCATCTGACCTTTCAGGTAGCGAGGATGACAAGCTCTTAAGGATCTTGAGAGAATTCAAATCGGCTATCGGATGGACTATAGCAGACATAAAAGGGATCAGCCCTTCATACTGTATGCATAAGATTCGGCTAGAAGAGGGTAGTAAGCTGACTGTTGAGCAATATCGCAGACTTAATCCTATCATGAAAGAAGTGGTGAAGAAAGAAATTCTGAAGTGGTTGGATGCAGGAATAATTTATCCTATTTCTGACAGTTCTTGGGTAAGCCCCGTGCAATGTGTACCTAAGAAAGGAGGTATCACTGTGGTAGCAAATGAGAAGAACAAGCTCATCCCCACGAGAACAGTCACATGATGGAGGGTATGCATGGATTACAGAAAGTTGAACAAGGCCACGAGGAAGGATCACTTCCCTCTTCCGTTTATTGATCAGATGCTTGACAGGTTGGCCGGGCATGAGTATTATTGTCTTCTGGATGACTATTCGGGGTATAATCAGATTTGTATTGCACCAGAGGATCAAGAAAAGACTACCTTCACTTGTCCATTTGGCACGTTTACTTTTCACAGAGTTTCATTTGGGTTATGTGGCGCACCGACCACTTTTCAGAGATGTATGATGGCTATATTCTCTGACATGATTGGAAATAATGTCGAGGTGTTCATGGATGACTTTTCCGTCTTTGGACATTCGTATGATGAATGTTTGAATAATCTTCGTGCAGTACTCAAAAGGTGTGTGGAAACTAATTTGGTGCTCAATTGGGAAAAATGTCATTTTATGGTGCGTGAAGGCATTATTCTTGGGTATAAGGTCTCTAGCAAGGGTCTTGAGGTGGACAAAGCCAAGATGGGAGTCATTGAAAATCTTCCACCACCCATTTCTGTGAAAGAAATCCGTAGTTTTCTTGGTCATGCGGGTTTTTATCGGCGTTTCATCAAGGACTTTTCAACGATATCTAAGCCGTTGGGCAATTTGCTTGAGAAGGATGTGCCTTTTAAATTTGATGATGTCTACTTGACGGCTTTCGAGACTCTCAAGAAGAGTTTGATAACTGCACCAGTTATTACAACACCTGATTGGACAGAGCCTTTTGAGATGATGTGCGATGTGAGTGATTATACGGTGGGCGCAGTTCTTGGGCAGCACAAGAATAATCTCTTTCATGTGGTCTACTATGCTAGCAAGACCTTAAATGGGGCCCAAATGAACTACACCACTACTGAGAAGGAGCTCTTGGCTATAGTTTTTGGTTTCAAAAAATTTAGATCTTATTTGCTTGGGACAAAGGTGACAGTGTTCACTAATCATGCGGCCATTCGCTATTTGGTTTCCAAGAAGGATTCGAAACCAAGACTCATTCGTTGGGTGCTCTTACTACAGGAATTTGAGCTAGAGATCAAGGATCGAAAGGGTACCGAGAATCAAGTAGCTGACCATCTCTCTAGATTGGAGAATCCTGAGTCTACTTCACATGATAAGACATTGATCAACGAATCTTTTCCGGATGAGCAGTTGTTCACAGTTCAGGAGGAAGATCCATGGTTCGTAGATATTATAAATTATCTTGTCAGCAATATAATGCCTCCTAATTTGACCACAGCTCAAAAGAAGAAGTTTCTGCATGAGGTGAAGTGGTATATGTGGGATGAACCATATTTGTTTAGACAGGGAGCTGACTAGATCATCAGGAGATGTATCCCATTCTGTGAGACGGAGGGGATATTACGAGACTGCCACTCCACAGTTTATGGTGGACACTATGGCGGTGAGAAGACGACAGCTCGTATTCTGCAAGCAAGTTTTTTCTGGCCTACTTTGTTTAAGGATGCTCATTAGTTTGTTCTAAGGTGTGATCGTTGCCAAAGAGTGGGAAATCTTACGAGAAAGGATGAGATGCCGTTAAATGTGATGTTTGAAGTCGAGGTCTTTGATGTTTGGGGAATCGATTTTATGGGGCCTTTTATCTCGTCCTGTAATAATCAGTACATCTTGCTGGCAGTCGATTATGTCTCAAAATGGGTAGAAGTCAAAGCTCTACCGACAAATGATGCAAAGGTAGTGTTGAATTTTCTTCATAAGCAGATTTTCACAAGGCTTGGGATGCCACGAGTAATCATAAGTGATGAAGGGTCGCATTTCTGCAACCGTAAGTTTACTTCTATGATGCAGCGCTACAATGTGAATCATCGTGTTGCTACTGCCTATCATCCGCAAACAAATGGTCAAGCGGAAGTGTCTAACAGAGTGATCAAGCGCATTTTAGAGAAGGTTGTTTTTCCGTCAAGGAAGGATTGGTCTGTAAAGCTCGATGAAGCTGTTTGGGCTTATAGAACAGCATATAAGACTCCACTTGGGATGTCCCCGTTTCAACTTGTGTATGGTAAGGGATATCATTTACCTGCGGAGCTTGAGCATAAGGCCTATTGGGCGTTGAAGAAGTTGAACCTGGATCTAGATGCGGCTGGAAAGAAGCGAATGCTTCAGCTTAATGAACTTGATGAATTTCGACTCCAAGCGTACGAGAACAACAAAATGTACAAGGAAAAAGTGAAAAGGTGGCACGACAAGAAGCTTTATCCTAAGTTATTTGTGCCGGGGCAGCAAGTTCTTTTATTCAACTCTCGTCTCCGACTTTCTCCTGGGAAGTTGAAATCAAGGTGGTCTGGACCTTTTATTGTTAAAACTGTGTTTTCACATGGAGCGGTGGAGATTTTTGAGAATGATCCGGACCAAGCATTCAAGGTTAATGGTCAGCGTTTGAAGCACTACTATGGAGATACAACAAACCGGGAAGTGGTTAGTGTCGTTTTATTGTCAACTTGAGTAAGGTACGTTACGTCAAGCTAATGACAAAAAAGAAGCGCTTCTTGGGAGGCAACCCATGATTTGTTGTTATAGGAACCCTTAGAAGTTAGTAACCTATCCAAAACCAAAAAAAATCAGAAAAACAGGGCAAGGAAAAAGAATTCCAGAAGACCCCTGAGCGCCCGCTCAGCTCTACCGAGCGACCGCTCAGGGGCCGACTGGGAGAAATTTTTTTAAGTCCAATAAAAATCCAAAAAAATCTGAAAAATTAAAAAACAAAATACAGCCCAATACCCACGACCTATTTCCCCATTATCCCATGTTTTTAACCCTCAAACCCACTCCTAATCAAATTTTACCCTAAACCCTACCCTATATATACATACACCTATTCCATATACTCCCCATACACTTTCAAACCTTAAACTCTCTCACATATCCAAAAACACAAATCTTAAACACTTTTTCTCAGTTTCGATGGCACCCAAGAGATCCAGGACTATCGATAGCAGTAACACTGTCCCTACTGCTGATTCTTCGAGGGGTACTGCTGCGAGGCCTCGTTTAAATGATAGGGCTGCTGAGGAGGAGTATACTAGGCTTCTGGGTAAGCCGATTTTGAAGGAGAGGGGGTTCTTACCATCGGGGAGAGATGGTGAGTTGTTGCCTATGATTGCTGAGAAGGGTTGGATTGCTTTCTGTGAGTCTTCTGAAGCAGTTTCAATGAGCGTGGTTCGTGAGTTCTATGCGAACGCGAAGGCTGAGAAGAATGGGTATTCTGTGGTTCGGGGGATGACGGTGGATTATCACCCTGCGGCGATTCACCGTGTGATTGGGAAGCGACAGAGGAAGCCCACGGAGGACCTTCAAGATTGGGACTAACGAGTATCGCCATTTTCCGGCGATTGCGATGAACAGGTATGCCCGTGCATGGAATGCTTTTATTTGCGCTAATATTCTGCCTACTTCACATGCACATGAGGTCATAGTTGAGAGAGCACAGTTATTATGGGGAATTTTGAATGAGAAGTACTATGTGGACCTTGGTGAGTTCATCTACTTGGAATTCTGAAGTTTTTGAGGGGAGCTAAGCACATGAACATCCCTTATGCATCCACGGTTACAAAACTTTTCCGAGCAGTGGGAGTTCAGTGGCCATCTCATGAGCAGTTGCAGTTATCGGCCGCTCCTATTGACTCCGGGACTCTGCATGCGATGCAGGAGTGGACCGGTGGAGAGCCCGAGGAGCATGGGCTGGGTTATCGTCTTCTAGGAGGGCGTCCAACACGAGGTGCTACCATGGCGAGGCCAAGGAGAGATGAGGTTGGTTCTTCTAGAGCTCAGGAGGGTGCTGGGATGGCTGATGCCCAGTATAGGAGGTTGTCGAGGAGGATGTACGCTATGTACGAGACATAGAGCAGCTTTGCTCAGGAGCTCACCCTTGCACTTGGGACTGCTTTTCGAGGCCTTGGAGCTGACATCCAGTGGCCAGTTTTTGGTGAGGACTCTGCATATCCGCCTCCTGATACACCACCCTCTGAGGGTGATGATGATGATCTCTCCGAGCAGGTATACCCTGTGTTCCTTTCTACTACCTTCACTGGGGACAGTGAAGATTATAAGTTTGGGGGTGGTAGTTAAGGAATATTTTATGTGTGTGTCATATAGTTGCATATTCATGATAGTTTAGTTCATATAATTGCATTTTTTTTGCCATATAGTTTTTTTATTATTTATAGCTTTATTTATCATGTCATGTAGCTCATGCATATACCATGATCCCTTTTGCGCTGATTTACCAATTAATTTGTGATGTTGATGCGAGTGTAGTGATAGCGTTAAAGTGATGTTGAGTCGTGTAGGTTGATATGCATGCTAGAAACACTTGTAATTTCACTAAGTCTTAGAGAATGCTTAAGGACTAGATTGTTGTTATGGTTTGATGGTTTTCGAGGTTAATCTATTGATTATGCTTAGAATTTTATAATAGGTTCTTAGTGATAAAAGGCATGAAAAGAAAAAATGGAGTGAAAAATGGAATTCATTGCTAATTGTGGCTAGGTGTCAAATGGCTAGTAGCCGGCTCGTATTTTTATGCGAGTAGTCTAGGGTTGAGCAAGATGGAGCGAAACGCACTTGCTCAGAAATTTTGAGAAAAAAAGAAAAAAAAGAAAAAAAAAGAGAGTTAATGCATAATTGATCACGAGTGGGCTCTTTGGTATTCGAGTTATTAAGTTCTTAGGGGACTTTGTGCCTAGTGACCTAAGGCTTTTATAGTCTGGGATCCGCTAACCTAATGCTCGCTACATAGATGCCATTGCATAAGTCTTTTGTGGACCTCACTCATTGCGAGGTCAAATAAGCATTTGTTGTTATAAATAAAAAGCATGATTCCGTAATAAGCTCCAGAAATCTTGAAGTGTTATAAGTCACTTTGTGCCTAGAATTTTTATTCTTCGTATAATCATGTGATTTTCTTGAGGATAGTTGAGTTATGATAATGGATCTAGTTTCGAAGCATATCTGTTAAGCATCTGCACACACCACGTTTCTGGCTGTATGTTTTTTGACTAATTTTGGCTTATAGCCTTACAAATGAGTATCTGTTCTCAACAATTTTCGGGGTGAGCCAGGATCGAACCCAGGATCTGGGACGACAGAGGATAAGCCCTTTACCACTTGAGCTATCCAACCGTGCTCTTCTGGCTGTATGTTAGTTTGCATGATTTGATTGAACTTTATTCGCCTAATTGCATTTGTTGAGATGTCGTAAGTTGGTTGGTTTGGTCGTAGTAAGGGGGATCGCTACATTTCATATAGATTTCATTCATGCATATTTTTGTTTTGTTTTTGAGTCTGTGACGCTTGAGGACAAGCATCGATTTAAGTTTGGGGGTGTGATAAGTGGCATTTTATACCACTTAGAACGTTTTATAATAGCTTGAATTGGTGTCTTGAAATCAAGTATTTTGTGTATTTGATGCGTTTTTCTAGTATTTGTGCATTTCAGGATATTAATTGCATTTCGGGAGAGAATTCATCGATAATAAGCCTTGGCATGTGTTTAGCATTGCAAGAGGGAAGATAGGAGCAGATTGCAGCGAAGAAACGGAAGAAAAATGGATCAGTTTCCAGAAGGGGGCTGAGCGGTCGCTCAGCAAAATGGATCAGTTTCCAGAAGGGGGCTGAGCGCCCGCTCAGCTCTGCTGAGCGACCGCTCAGGAAGCTGAGCGCCCGCTCAGGAATGCTGAGCGGCCGCGCAGGGTCGGATTTTCAGAATTAATATTTTAGAATCCTATTTCTGTTTGACTTCCAACTTTTGAGTTAGCTGGGCTTTATGGGACTCCTATATAAGTAGATTTCAGAGACGTTTCAAAAAGGTTGGATCGTAGTATTAATCGAAGAGCGAGGAGATAAGGAAGAAGACCATTTTAGCACACCACAACGAAGAGGAAGCATATTTTCTTGTGATTCTTTATTTCGTTGTAACGTTGGATGCTAATTTTCTTTACTTTGAACCTATTTATTTTTGTGACGTACTTTGGTTTAATATAAGTAGTTTTAGTTATTATTCTCGTGTGTTATTATCATGTTTTCATATGAACCCATGATGACGATGAATGCTATCATGGGCTAATCGTGATCATGGGGTCGTAGCGGATTTACCATGGAATTCTTTAGTTAGTTGTTTAATACCTCAGTGTGTGATGATTGTATGATATCTAGTATTGGTTGTGCGTAATCGTCTTATGTGTGTCCCGAACATATAAGATAGGGTGTTAATCTCTTGTGAAGCGACGGTGGATCTTGAGATTTAGAACTTGCCATACTAGCATAGGTTCATGTACGAGTATGCATGATTAGTGGGTAACTCTCATCGTTTTATTCGCCTTGTGTAATCAAAAGGAATAACTTGTGCTTAAATCGTTATGTTGTCAATTTCAGTAGACATATAGGGACTCAACATAATTGATGCATATTCAACTTCTATCTTAATTGTGGATGCTTGGTAGAATGGTATTAGTACAATGAAAGTTGGCTTTTATCAGTTTCGTGTTATTCAATTAATATCATCACTGTTGCATGCTAAGGGTAATAACAATGGCTATTGAAAGAAGTAGTAATGAAGTTGTGATCTCATGAGTGTTTTAATATTGTTAATTTAAGTATTAATTAAGTGCTTAATTCTCATAGTTAATTATAGTTAATAACTAGTTAATCAAATCTAAGTGTTATTTTCTTAACATTGAGAAGTAATCATACATTGGTGAGTGAGTTTAATTGAACATAATTAGTCTGAGTCTCTGTGGGAACGAACTAGAAAGTATTCTATATTACTTGTGAACGCGTATACTTGCGTGTGTTATTAGCGCGTGTTTTCGCCCTAACAGGATTAACGGTGGATTATACTGTGGAGGTGATTAGGGGGGTGATTAACCAGCCCGAGAGACAAGAGGGTCAGGATGATTGGGTGACGAAGACGGGGGAGGATTTTGACTTAGACTTGATTGTGGCTACATTGTGTGTCCCCGAGACTCATTATAAACTCAAGAGGGGTACGAATGAGTATGCTACTTTCCCTGTGTCGTGCATGAACAGGTATGCCCGTGCATGGAACTCGTTTATTTGTGCTAACATTATGCCTTCATCCCATGTGCATGATGTTACAGTGGACCGGGCACTTGTGGGGTATTCTGCAAGGTGATTATGTGGACTTGGGGTCCATTATTTATCAGGGGATTTTGAGGTTCATGCGAGGGAGCACTACGGGTGCTATTCCATATGCGTCGATTGTGACGAAGGTGTATGTGGCAGTTGGAGTTCATTGGCCAGCACACGAGCAGCTATAGATGCCTAGTGCCCCGATTGATAGTTCGACTATAGCAGTAATGTAGGAGTGGAATGGTGGAAAGGCTGATGAGAAGGGGCTCGATTATTCATATGCGCACTTGCCCGGTGGACGGCCAGCTGATCAGACATATGTTGGTGGTTCGGCCCAGGCTAGTAGAGCAGTTTGGAGAGCGCAGAGGGGTGAACCTAGTTCTTCACAGCAGCAGCAGCAGGATATTGAGGGCAGTGCTGGTGTAAGTTCAGCGCAGTATAGGCGCTTAATGAGGAGGATGAATGCGATGCATGACATTCATAGTCGGTTTGCTTAGGACCTTATCTAGGCGTTGGGGGACTGCATTCAGAGCCACAGGTGTTGACATCCAGTGGCCAGTTTTCGGTGAGGATGCTGTGTACCCGCCTCCTGACACTCCACCGGGTTAGGGTGATGATCCTGATTCCGAGTAGGTATGCCTGATTTCTTACTATTACCTTCACCAAGGACAGTAAATATGTTAAATTTGAGGGTGGTAGTTAAGGAATATATGTTATGCGTGTGTCTCATATAGTTGTATATTCATGATAGTTTAGTTAATATAGTTGCATATTTTCCATGTCGTAGTTTTTTTATTTTGCATGTTAGTATGTTGCATATAGATTGCATGGGCATTATATCATGATCCCTTAAGTTTACTTTATCAATTGATTTGTGATATTGATGCCAGTGTAGTGATGTTGTATAGAGGGATGTTAAGTCTTATCGAGTTGATTTGCATGCTAGAAGCAATAAAATTTCACTAAGTCTTATAGGTTGCTTGAGTGCTAGATCATGATCATGTTTTGTTTGTTTATCGAGGTTTAATCACTTGTTTATATCTAGAATGTATGATATTCTCTTAGTGGCGAAATAACATGGATATTTAAAAATTGGAGAAAAATATTAGATTTCATTGCTAGTTGTTGTGGCTAGTAGCCGACTCATATTTATATGAGTAGTCTAGGGTTGAGCGAGATGGAGCGAAACACACTCGTTCAGAAATTGAAAAAAAGAAGAAAAAATAGAAAAAAGAAAGAAAAAAGAAAAATATGTGTTATGCATAATTGATCATGAGTGGGCTCTTTAATACTCGAGTTATAAATTTCATAGGGGACTTTGTGCCTAGTGAACTAAGGCTTGTACAGTCTGGGATCCACTAACCTAACGCTCGCTACATGGGTATTATTGTATAAGTCTTTTGTGGACCTCACTCATTGCACGGTTAAATAAGCATGTTGTGTTTGTTTATGTGTTATCATGTTAGGTCACACAATACTGTAGAAGGAGGTTGAATACAGTGTTTATTACAATCAAATCGATTTCGAACACAAGTAACAGTAAACAGATATATTCAATATAATAAACTCTGTTACAATGGAATTGTTCTTTCTATGTGATGAACAAATATCACCAATAGCTGCTAGGTTACAATGTATGATCTTCTCGATAATGATAACACATATAGTGTAAACCTATGTCTGTGTTTATATAGTACACAGTTACAAGATAACTTCTAATTGATATGGAATATAATTCCGTCTCCTAAAATATATCAATCAGATATCTTATACAAGTCTTCTTATCTTCTAACTCTTTCCATGCATATCTTCTTTTGTTTTAGTCTCGATCTTCTATCCTGTAAATCAGCTTCCTTACTTAATTGTAAGTCCTCCCGCACTTAAGTCCTGATATGACCTTAAGTTCTGATATCCATCTTCTGACTTCCAGTAAGAACTGATTCCAGTAAGTCCTGATATTTAATGTTTGTTAAGATCTGAAAACTAAACATGAAATATATTAGACATGACATCTCAAATATATCTAACAATCTCCCCCAACTTGTAAATTATGCAAAAATATACAAGTTAATAGATTTGATGATGTTAAAAACATTTAAGTTCAATTGCAATAAGTGTTTAATAAGACTATTAACTACAACTTACAGTCCTTGTAGATTTACCAACATCACTGGATCAATCTGAATCCATAATGATTCTTAACAAAATCTTTTACCAGCTTATCTTCAGCTTTTCTCAGAACTTCAACTAAATGTGCTTTGACCTACATCAGTTCTTCATCTTTACTGTCACAAATTTGATAAATGGCTGTTCTGAGAGCTTGAATTGATGTTCTTTCAAGTCCATCACCAAGTCTGATAACGTTAGGATGTGAAGAATTTTCATTTAACATAAGCATCTTCCTTTCAGAATAACTTCCACCTTAGCAGAGTTCTTCAGCATAGGAATTTCTCTTCCATCATCTTCAGTAATCATTGGAATGTACTGAGAAACTTTTGTACCAGAGATTCTGAGAAGATCTCTTTTAGGCTTCAAAATGTATTCTGACCATCTTCTTGTAATATCATACTTTACTTCCAGAAGATAGTGAATATATTGAAGCTCTCTGACAGACTTCTTTAGCACATCAGTATCAGCTAGTCTGTAGGTTCTTCCATCATTGAGAAATAAGATCAATTTCTCTTTTAGATTTTCCTTATCATGAGCATCTATCACAATTTGAGCAGACAACACTTTGTCAAAGTGCTTTTGTTTGATTTGTTCATATGGTTTGTCTGTCAACATGAAAGGATCTCTTAGAGTAACTTCTACTCCTGTTTGTATCTTCTCTTCATCAGAACCTAATCCATCTCTATCTCTAGGTTGCTTGGCTCTCAACCCAAATATTGAGAGTTGATTAATCATAAGATTGGACTTTGGTTCAACTGGAGTAGCTTTCTTCCATAAAAGCTTCTTCTTATCAGCAATTGTCATCTTTTTTAAATCAACTTGAGCAATGTCAGTAGTTGATGTCTTGATCAAAATTTGATGTTTCTTTTGTAACTTACTGTTCTTCATTCTGAACAAATTGAGTAGTGTCAAAGGTTGTTTTAGATTCTTCAGTTATCTTTCTTCTCTTCAGAATTTGAACAGTTTCATCTTCAATCAAATCATCATGCATTGTAGTTTGATAGACAGGAACAGAAGAACTTATCTTTTTCTGAATCTTTAAAGGTTCACCAACCTTTTCTTTTCCTTTTAACTTAGGATCAATCTCAGTTTGTGATCTATTCTTGGACTTTGAAGCCTCAGAATTTGACTTTTCTTTGATCACAGTGCCTTTTTCCTTAGGCCTTGGAGGTTTCTTTACATCAGAAGCTTTAGACTTAAGATTTGTCTTTTCAGCTGCAAATCTAGCTTCTTCCTCCTTGAGAGTTTCAAAATCCATTCCTGGATTTTGTTTCAAAAATAATCTTCTAGCTATCTCCTCATCAAGTGTCTGGATTTTAGGATCTTTGTAATAAACAGTAGTCTACTTCCCCTTTAGCTTCAGAGTTTGTAAAAACTTCTGAGAGTCTTTAGATCCTGACTGAATCAGAATATCAGAACTTGACATCAGACTTTGCTTATCAGAACTTGACTTGTTCTGTGTAGAAGATTTGCTAACATCAGAAATTACTTTATGTGAAGATTTTCCTTGAACTTTTCCTTGACCTTGAACTTTTCCTTGACCTCTGCTCTTATCAGAGTTTCCCTGGTCATCACCTTTGTCATCCTTCTTCTTCAGTATTTGAGTAGGTGAGCATTTGGACTTAACTACCTTCTCCCCCTTTTTGGCATCATCAGGAATTAAGAGAGAGAGAAGAAGTTCAACCGAAGATTGGATTTCATCTAATTGAGCTTTCTGAGAAGCTTGATTTTGTAGGACCTCAATAATTTGGGCCTGTTGCTCCTCTTGAATCTTCTCAATGGCTTCAACTTTCTCAAAAGTAGATCTGATATATCTGTTCTTGTCAAGCTTGAGCTGTAGATATAGCTTATCAGCATTTTCCTTTAGTGTATCAACCTTACCATGAGTAATAGAATGTAGACCATGAAGACTTCTTGTACTCATAGCTGTAACCTTGAGTTGAGTCTTGAAATCAGAATTTGACAATAACTCATCAGCTTTTGACTCATGCTCTGTCAGAATTTTGGTGCTTGGAATAAAATCTGATTCATTCCACTTCTTGGTCCACTCAACTCCCCTGTGAGTTTCTTCCCAAGGTACAGGAGCATCCTGTTCAACAAATTTCTTGACCAATTCTTCCTTTCCCAGAATGGGAGCTGGTGTCTCAACAGAAACACTGTCTTCAGAACTCGAGGAAGATTCATTAGTTTCTGACAACACAAGAGTGTGTGATGCAACTGGAGATTCAGGAACAACTTCATTTAATATCTGAGCATCAGAATTTATCTCCAGAGCTGGTATAGATGGTATCTCAGCATCTAAGATTGGAGAATGAGTTGGAGATTGCTGAGCTGCTGTAGATGGTGCTTCCAGATAAAGAACAGTTGGTAAATTCAGATTATGAATATCTATTTCAGAAGTTGTAGCGTGTTCTTCAGCATCATCTATAGCTTTAATAGGAGAGACAAGAGGTGTTGACATAGTATCTTGAGCTTGAGTAGGGAATGACAGAGCTTCAATTACCATAGGTTCTGATGAGATCAGAGATTCCTGATCCCCTTCCTCAGCTTCAGTTGAATCCTCAGATATAGGCTTGGCCTTGTACCTTTCTGCCCTCATTTTCTTCAGTCTCCTTGCCAGTGAAGGAGTTTCTGTTGGAGCATCAGAACTTACAGATTTCCTCTTCAAAGTATCAGAACTTTGAGCTTCAGTTTCTTTGCAAGAAGTAACATCCTCAGCTTCAAATGTCACAGGTTCTGATGCATGAACCCGTGCTTCAACTATTTTCTCTTCACTATCAGATTCATCTCTGAGAATCATCTTCCTTCGCTTTTGTGGAGGTTGAGGAACAGACTTTGCCCTCTTGAAAATCAAGTCTTTTGGTGTCATCTCTGTAAGAAATTAAGTGAGAAAGATAGTGTTTGCAAGGTGTTTGATAAAAGTCCTGTAAGAAAACGCTTCAGAGGATATTAGAGAGAGAGAGAGAGAGAGAATAGAAGAGATTAAGAATAGAAAAGTAAGTAAAAGATTAGAAAATTTTTTAACTCCCATATATATACTCTCTCCACTCAACAGTTATATTTTTGAAGCATGGCAGACAATTTACACCTGGCAATGTCTGCACAGTCAGTAAAAAGTTAAAGCAGGAGTTAATGGGCACGGGAAATAAGCAATAATTACCGTGCACATGCAGTTTTTCAGGACAAACACGTTTACCACTAACCCTTAATGATTATGACTATTTTTATCTCACCTAAATATATTCTGATTAAATATGACCGTTTCAGTATTTACCACAAATAAGTCAAGTAAAGAATAATGCCACGTAAGCATCAAGGATTCCATCAGGATTTAATATCAGAACTTAACAATCATCATAATATGGCTTATCAACTCAAAAAGTGAATATCTTTTTCTGTGATTCTTCATACAAATACTGACTTGTTTTCTTCAGAGTTTAGTCATCAGAACTTCCATCAGAACATGTTCTCGGAATTTATGCAAATGACACTTAACTGTTTGTCAAAAATAACTTAATCACCACAGTAATTTTCATCAGTCATATGGAGTGATAGTGTGTGCATTCAGCAGAATATCAAATAAAGATTAAAGTCTGATAAACTTCAGTACATCTAAGAAATAAGGCATAACTAAGATAATTGCTTAAAATCTGTCATCAATCATGAAGTCTACTATAGAACAAATTTATGCAAGAGTCCTCCTCGACTGTTTGTGCTCATTTTATGCATCTTTTGAAATTCCTTTTTACAGTGGCTTCTCAGTGTAAGTGAGTCACAACTGCTTATCAGAATTTATGCTATTATCAGAGTATTTCTCCAGTAATCAGAGAATGTGAAAAGTCACCAAGAAAAATTTATTTGCATTTCTAATGCATATTACTTAATACCAGCAATGCACTTGGGTCTTCCCTTTCACATATTTACTCTAGATCTCAAAGGAGTACCTGACTTTTCTTTTCTTTTCTTTTGATAAGTGAGGCTTATCAGCATTTAGTTCATCCTTAAGATTTACTGACTTCAGAATTTGACAGATAAGAAGCAAAAATCTAGTTTGTGACTTAGTAATAAGATACACAAACTAAACTTGACTAAGCTCAATATCAGAATTTGCTTTTGTTAATGAGTTTCCACATAAACAACTAATTCAAACATGGGATGTCTAGTATGTTAAAGAATACTAGGTCAGCATCTAGCACAGTTATCCTCATTGGATTGAATTGTCACTGAACATTCTAAACACTTATCAGAGAATATAGATCCACATCAGATAACAATCAGGTTTTAATGAATTTCAATTTAAGCACAGATTTTATGAAGATAAGACAATATGTAAACACTGATCATAAAGTCTGATGCATGAGCACAAAAACTAAACAGATTTAGAGAAAGAACCTGAAACCATTCCAAGTTCATTTAACAGTCTTGTAAAAGTAGCTTCACATAGTGGTTTTGTGAAGATATCTGCTAGTTGTTGATCTGTTGGAATAAAATATAATTCCACTGTACCTTCCATCACATGTTCCCTTATGGAATTGTACCTAATGCTGATGTGCTTTGTCATTGAGTGTTGAACTGGATTACCTGTCATAGCAATAGCACTTTGATTATCACAGTAAATAGGTATTTTTGAAAATTCTAACCCATAATCCATTAACTGATTCTTCATCCAAAGAATCTGTGCACAACAGCTTCCTGCAACAATATATTCTACTTCTGCAGTTGATGTGGAAATTGACTTCTGTTTCTTGCTAAACCAAGAAACCAATCTGCTTCCAAGAAATTGGCAGCTTCCACTAGTGTTTTTCCTGTCTATTTTGCATCCTGCAAAATCTGCATCTGAGTAACCTATTAGCTTAAAATCTGATTCTCTAGGATACCACAATCCTAGATCAGCTGTACCCTTGAGGTACTTGAAAATTCTTTTCACAGCTATTAAGTGAGGTTCTCTTGGATCAGCCTGAAATCTTACACAAAGACAGATAGCATACATGATATCAGGTCTACTTGCAATTAAATAGAGTAAAGAGTCAATCATACCTCTGTAGTTAGTAATATCTACTGATGAACCAGTATCTTTATCTAACTTGGTTGCAGTGGCCATGGGAGTGGATGCATTTGAACAATCTTGCATTCCAAATTTCTTCGATAAATTTCTGGTGTACTTAGATTGACAGATAAAAGTACCTTCTTCATTTTGCTTGACTATAAGTCCCAGAAAATAGCTGAGTTCTCCCATCATACTCATTTGATATTTTTACTGCATTAACTTTGCAAACCTCTCATAGAGTTTGGCATTTGTAGAACCAAATATGATATCATCAATATATATTTGTACCAAAAGTAGGTCCTTTCCATGGTTGAGGTAGAACAGTGTTCTATCAATTGCGCCTCTGTGAAATCCACTCTCCAGAAGGAATTGAGCTAAAGTCTCATACCATGCTCTAGGAGCTTGCTTAAGGCCATAAAGTGCTTTGTCAAGCCTGTAGACATGATTTGGAAATTTTGAATCTACAAAGCCTAGAGGTTGTTCAACATACACCTCTTCTTCCAATTCTCCATTGAGAAAAGCACTTTTTACATCCATTTGAAAGACTTTAAACTTTTTGTGAGCAGCATAAGCCAAAAATATTCTTATGGCTTCTAATCTAGCAATTGGTGCAAATGTTTCATCATAATCAATACCCTCCTGTTGAGAGTAGCCTTTAGCAACCAGCCTTACTTTGTTTCTTGTAATTATGCCATCACTGTCAGTTTTGTTTCTGAACACCCACTTTGTGCCAACAATTGATCTGTTCTTTGGTCTTGGCACTAGGGTCCATACTTTATTTCTTTCAAATTCATTTAACTCTTCCTGCATTGCTTGCACCCAATCAGCATCTTGAAGAGTTTCTTCCACTTTCTTTGTTTCAGTCTGAGATAGAAAAGAATGATAGAGACATTCATTTGATGTTGCAGTTGTAGTTCTGACACATGCTGCAGGATCTCCAATTATTAAGTCAGGTGTATGTGATTTGGTCCACTTCCTTGCAGATTGAAGTTGACTTCTAGAACAGGATCCTCCCCATGATCCATGCTATCTCCATCAGTATTTTCTGATGCTCCCCCTGTAGTTATGCTCTCTGAGACTTCAGAATATGACTTAGATCCTTCAGGATTTGAAGTATCAGAGTTTCCAGAATTATCAGAATTTGGCTCATCAGAACTAGATGAATCAGAACTTGAAGAGCCAGTGACAGGTTCTGATGCTTCTTGAGAGTCTTAAGATGTGGTAGGATCTTCATCTTGCTCCCCCTGGACAAGTGCATTTTCCTTTGGAGTTGTTACCACAGATTCAATGACATCAGTACTTACATGATCAGAGTTTAAGTTATCTGAATTTACGGAATCAGAATTTAAATCTTCATTTTCAAATCTCAGCTGATCATGATCATTGAAATCTTCAAGTCCAGTAAGCTTCTTATCATCAAAAGATACATTGATAGATTCCATGACCACCCATGTTCTTAAATTGTAGACTCTGAAGGATTTTATGGAAAGTGGATATCCAACAAAAATTCGTTCATCAGCTTTTAGATCAAATTTTGACAGCTGTTCAGGATGAGTCTTAAGAACAAAACACTTACATCCAAATACATGAAAGTATTTCAGATTTGGCTTCTTTCTCTTCACCATCTCATATGGTGTTTTCCTTGCTTGTTTATGAGTGTAGAATTCTGTGTAAAACAAGTAGTCTGCACAGCTTCAGCCCAAAAGTAGGTTGGCAGCTTTGCTTCATCAAGCATAGTTCGTGCAGCTTCAATGAGAGTCCTGTTCTTTCTTTCTACAATTCTATTTTGCTGTGGAGTTCCAGGTGCAGAAAATTCCTGTTTGATTCCATGCTCTTTGCAGAACTCTTCCATGATTGAATTCTTGAACTCAGTTCCATTATCACTTCTTATAATTTTAACAGAATCTTTGACCAACTTATCCCGCTGTCTGACATGATCAGTTAGAGTAGATGCAATTTCATTCTTCTTGTGCAAGAAATACACCAAGGTGTACCTTGTGAACTCATCAACTATAACCATAACATATTTCTTTTTTGCAATAGACATGACATTGACGAAACCAAATAGATCAACATGCAGTAGGTGATAAGGCTCAAGAATTGATGACTCAGTTTTGCTCTTGAAAGAAGATTTTCTTTATTTTGCCTTTTGACATGAATCACAAAGGCCATCAGGAGCAAATACTGATTTTGGCAGTCCTCTCACAAAATCTTTCTTTACAAGCTCATTTATGTTGTTGAAGTTTAAATGAGAGAGTCTTTTGTGCCAATTCCATCTTTCTTCAATTGATGTTCTACTCAACAGACAAATTGCAGAATCATCAGAACTTGTTGAAAGTCTGGCTTCATAAATGTTACTATGCCTGTAACCTTTCAGAACCACTTTGCCTGTAGAATTGCTTACAACTTCACAGTGTTCTTCAAAGAAATCCACATGATAACCTCTGTCACAGATTTGACTCACACTCAGCAGATTGTGTTTAAGTCCTGAGACAAGAGCTACTTTTTCAATGATGACATTCCCAAGATTAATATTGCCATATCCCAGAGTTTTTCCCATGTTGCCATCTCCATAAGAAACTCCTGGGCCGGCTTTCTCCACAAAGTCTGAGAGCAGGGCTTTATTTCCAGTCATATGTCCTGAACATCCACTATCCAGTACTAGGATGTTTTTCCTGTTGCCCTGCAATCACAAAGACCACTAATGGTTAGTTTTAAGGACCCAGACTTGCTTGGATCCTTTGGCCTTTTTAAGTTTGTTAGCATTTGCAGCGGATTTAATATCAGAGTTTATGCTAACATGTTGTTTATCAGAACTTATATTAGACTTTGCATCATACTTTACACTAGAAGGAATTAAAGTAACTTTCTTCAAAGAAGGTTTTATTTGATAATAATCATAGTACAAACTATGATATTCCTTACAAGTATAAATGGAATGCCATAAACTACCACAATGAAAACAAGGATTTTGTGGCTTAAACCTAACAGACTGACTCTTAACTCCTGACTTAGGAGGTAAAGAGTTTATATTCTTATTCTTCCTGCAAAAAGAAGCAAGATGGTTAGAGTTTCCACAGTTATAACATTTCTTTCTAGGAGCATTAGGAACAGGCATATAATTATTGCTTTTATTCACACCTTCCTTTCCATTCCTATTTTTCCTAGCTGCCTTTACCTTGTTGACATTCCTTATTTCTTTCAGCTTATGCTTAAGCTACTTCTTAGTCATTAAGCCTATGTTAACTTCAGCTGGTTTATCCTGTTCTAATTTGTCAGAAGTTGACTTTTCCTTAACTTCTGCTACAGACTCTTTTATCTTTTCAGAATCAGACTTTACAGTTTTAGCTACAAACTTAACAGGATTTACCTTTGGCTTAGCAGTCTGTTTAACAACAATAGGCTCAATTTGTTCAGTTCCTTTTTCACTTTTATCATCTCCATAACCTAAGCCCTCTTTCCAGTTTCCACTACTTAATAAATTCTGAGTTGTTCTGCCAGAATTAGTCCAAGTCCTGATAATCTCTCTTTCTTTTTCTAACTCAGTTTTCAGAGATTGATTCAGTTTTAGCAATTCATCTCTAACATAAAAGGCATCATCTCTTTCTTTCTAAGTTTGATGGAACATAACTAACTCTTTTTCCAAATAGTCATTCATTTTCTTATAAGCAAGATTTTCAGAAGTTAATCTTTCACATGTTAAAGTTTGATCTCTGTAACTAATAAACATGGTTTTAAGATATAATCTCAACTCAGTAATATCATCAGTATGAAAAATATAAGTTGTTTGAGGTACCTTCAATTCAGCAGTTTCAGGGCTGCCATCAGCATTTGCCATTAAAGCATAATTCACCTCATCTTCAGAACTGAAGAGTCTATCCAGCTTTTCTTCTTTGTGATAAGTGCCTTGCCTTTTTCACTCTTTCCTTTCTCACAATCAGGAGATATGTGGCCTCTTTCACCATAATTGTAGCATTTGACATTTAAGTTGTCTCCCCTGTCAGACTTTGCATTTTTGCCTTCATACTTTCTGAACCCTTTCTTATCAGAACTTCCACCTTTCTTGGAAAACTTCTTTCCCCTTCTGAATTTCCTGTAGGCTATCTTTGTGATACCCTTTACCATAAGAGCACACAATTTCATCATCTCTTCATCAGCATCTACTTCAGGTAAACTTTCAGTTTCTGAATCATCATCATCAGAACTTGATGATTCTGAATCAGACTTTATGATGAGAGCCTTTCCTTTGCCTTTCTTTGAGACAGCCACCTTGGGGGATTCCTCCTCAGCTTTAAGAGCAACTGTCCTTGACTTTTTCCCATGTCTTTTGCTCCTTTGATCCATCTCAAGTTCATAAGTCTTGAGCATACCATAAATTTCATCAAGAGTAGTTTCATCAAGAGCATAGTTGTCTCTTATAGTAGTACACTTCAAATCCCAACTTTCAGGAAAAGCTAAGAGGAATTTTAGATTTGAATCTTCAAGATCATATTCCTTGTCCACCAATGACAGATCATTCAAGAATTTGACAAACATGTCATATAAGCAGTTAATGACTCATCAGCTTTTGAGTCAAAGTGTTCATACTCTTGAGTGAGTATAGTCCTCATGTTCTTCTTGGCATCTTGTATCCAAAGCATCACATATCTCCTTTGCAGTCTTGCAATGAATTACCCTGTTTGACATGACATTATCAATGGAACTATGCAGCAAATGCCTTATCTTTGCATTCTTGGCAATGGATGAGATATCTTCAGCTGTATACACACTTTTCTCCTTTGGTATGGTCTTTGCTGGCTGATCTGCAACTACAACATAGAGCTTGGTTGGCTTATGTGGTCCTTCATTAATTCTGTCAAGGTATTTTGGATCTGTAGCTTCCAGAAACATATTCATCTTCACTTTCCATATGGGATACTCAGAAGGTCTCAGTATGGGAACCCTAATAGTCTCATATCGACTGTGGGTTTGAGTCCTGTTTTAGTGGGCTTGGTTAGAGTTTCTGCTTTTTCAGACATGATTGTTTTGGATCTTTACTGTATGTGCGTTAACTGGGAAGCTCTGATACCAATTATTAGGTCACACAACACTGTAGAAGGGGGTTGAATACAGTGTTTATTACAATCAAATCGATTTCGAACACAAGTAACAGTAAACAGATATATTCAATATAATAAACTCTGTTACAATGGAACTGTTCTCTCTCAGTGATGAATAAATATCACTAAGAGCTATTAGGTTACAATGTATGATCTTCTCGATAATGATAACACATATAGTGTAAACCTATGTCTGTGTTTATATAGTACACAGTTACAAGATAACTTCTAATTGATATGAAATATAATTTTGTCTCCTAAAATATATCAATCAGATATCTTATACAAGTATTCTTATCTTCTAACTCTTTCCATGCATATCTTCTTTTGTTTTAGTCTCGATCTTCTGTCCTGTAAATCAGCTTCATTCCTTAACTGTAAGTCCTCCCGCACTTAAGTCCTGATATGACCTTAAGTTCTGATATCTATCTTCTGACTTCCAGTAAGTACTGATTCCAGTAAGTCCTGATATTTCATGTTTGTTAAGATCTGAAAACTAAACATGAAACATATTAGACATGACATCTCAAATATATCTAACATATCAATAAAAGCATGAATCTATGTATAACTTCGATATAAGAATTGAAGTGTTGGCAGTCATTTTGAGTTTAGCGTTTATTCTATTTATAACCTTGTGATTGCCTTGATGATTAGTGAGTCATGATTATTGATCTAGTTGCGATAGTATATCTGTTAAGCATCTTGCACACACGCACGTTTCTAGCTTGTAAGTTGATTTGTAGGATTTGATTGATCTTTGTGCGAATAACTGCATTTGTTGAGATGTTGCTCCTTGGTTGGTTTAGTTAATCTGAGGGGATCGTTGCATTGCATTCATGCATTTTCATTTCTTGCTCTTTGATTCTGTTTATGCTTGAGGACAAGCATTGGTTCAAGTTTGGTGGTGTGTTAAGTGACATTTATATCCACTTAGAATGTCCTATAAAGGCTTGAATTGGTGTTTTGCACTCAAGTTGTTTGTGTTTTTGATGCATTTTTGCAGTGTTTTGCATTTCAGGCATAAATAAGGGATCAAGGAGATTTAACATTGCTTTGGTGCTAAATTGGTGTTAGGAAGCTGCTAGGGATGTTTGCTCGTGGATCGCCATCTCAAACCGACCAAGAAAACAAAAATTAGAAGTTTTTCCATAAGGTCAGCGCGCCCGCGCCGGGTTGTCAGAGTTGCAGCGCGCCCGCGCTGGTGAAGCGCGCGCCCGCACCAGTCGGGATTTCAGAATCCTGTTGCAAGTAGAAGATGGATTTTCTGGGCTTCTGGCTTGATTAGGTTGTTATATAATGACAACTTAAGGTCATTTTTAATAAAAAGCACGTATTGGAGACTAAGGAGAGGCAGCGAGAAGACCTAGGAGCACAAATACAACCAAGGTGAAGAGGATCTAGTTTTTCTTATGATTCTTTATTTTAAGTTGTAATCTTGGATGCTAGTTTTCTTGTTTGTTGAACCTATACTCTTGTTTAACGTACTTTGGTTATATATTCAGTTTAATAAAGACTTAGTTATTTATACCATGCTTTCATCGGAACCCACGGTGATGATGAGTTCGGTTATGGGCTAATCGTTATCGTGGGGTTCTAACGGATTTATATATGGATTTTAATAGTTAACTTGTTTCGATACCTTGGTATGCGGTGATTGTATGATATCCAAGTATTGGTTGTGCTTATTTATCTTACGAGCGTCGCGAACTTATAAGGTAGCGTGTTAATCTCTATTGAAGCGAAATTGAATATATGGGTTTAAAACTTGTCATACTAGCATAGGTTCATGTATTTGATATGCATGATTCGTAGGTAATTTTAACCATCTTACTTGCCCTATGTAATCACGATAGATAACTTGCGCATTAAACCGTTATGTTGTCAAATTCTATAGACATATAGGGTCTCAATATAAATTGTGTCTATTCAGCTTCTATCTCTTTTGTGGATGTCTGGTAGTAGGGTATTCGAACAACGAAAGTTGACAATTACTAGTTTCGTGTTATCTGATTAGTGTCATCACCATTGCATGCTAAGGTTAAGAACAAAAATGCTATTGAATGAAGTATTTAATGAAGTTAGAATCCCATGTTTGTGTTATATAAGTAAATCAACTTTAATTCTCTTAGTTAATATTGTTAGTATAATCTTGTAGTTATAGATAATCTCAACTTGTTATCATCTTAGCATTGAATAATAACCATACCATTGTTGCATAAGTGCATAAATTGAACTTAACTTAAAAGAGTCTCTGTGGGAACGAACTAGAAATAATTCTATATTACTTGCGAACTCGTATACTTGCGTGTAATATTAGCGCGTGTTTTCGTCCTAACAACCCATCTCGCCCACTTGAAGTTCCTTTTGAAAAGCATTTGATGCAACGATGAATAATTTCAATATTTTCCAAAAGAGGACTTTCATCATTAAAGAAACTAGGCAATGTAGGAGAATGTGCCTGGAATATTTTTCTTCAAGTAAAAGCCTAGTATTTGGAGTGTCTGGAGCAACACCAAATGATGTCAACACCTTGACAGCTATTGAATAATGATCATCCGAAATTTTCCTCAAACATTGCTTAATATTATCCTTCATAGGGTAAACATCTAGTTTAAGATTAAGTTGGATTGACGTCTCCTCAAAAAACCTGTCAAGAAGCTTAAAAGGCCCATCTGACTCGCCCCAAGTTGTCAAATAATTAAGAATAAGCTTCTGTTTGCATGGCCTTTTTGGTCCCCATATCCTTTTTTCTCGATTATGACCGGGGTTAAAAGACCCTTAAAATGCATGCGGGTAAAATGAGAAGTCGTACCCAAGAATATGATAATCATAGCCAAAATAGCCTTAAGAGCGCCAGAAAATTCAAATCTGCATGCATTAGGAATACTTTTTACTGTCCGAAATGAGCATTGAAGACTTTGTCAAGTATACTAGCATAGTAACATCCAAAATACAGGGTTGAACAATAGACACAGGGACCGTGGAATCAACAACGCTTTTCAGGACATAATCAGGTGAAGAAATATCCTGAATAAAATAGAAATAAAACTGTCTAACTCAGATGCGAGAGATGAAAAGAATTGACCATTTACATGCTTCCAATATTTGCGAACCGAATGCATACTCGTACAAATACCATAAAGCCACTTGTCAACTTGACGAAGCACGTCATTCACTGCATTAAAGGTTTCACGATCTTTATCAACTAGTAGACAATTAGAGTGTCATAATCAAAATGGTGTTTATGAAGATGAGTAATAAATTAGGTACATGTAAGTCCTCTTCCATCGACAACATATGCACAATTATCGAATCCCTTAAAAGGACAATAAATATATGTTTTGCCTTCTGCCATATACTTAATAAACCAAAAAAGATAAAAATAAAAATAATCTAAGCTAATTAACAAACGGCTAATAAGCGACACCAAACAAGAAACCCGCGGTTCCTTACTAACAAAACACAAGTTTAATACCCGCAAGTTTTGGCTCAGTTGGTTAAAGGGTGAATAATTATCTTCTTGGTCACAGGTGCGAATCCCACGGGAGGAGAATTTATTATTATACCTTCTGAAACAGAGTCTGTCTATTAAGTGAGATTTATCTTGGTTCACGTGATTTGCATACTATTGTATGAGATCGTGGAGGTTTATCTTTGTTCACGTGATTTGCAGGCTATTGCGTGAGCTCGTGGGGTTTACCCGGTGCTTACCCGAAGGGCAGTAGCCGCGGGCGGGTTCTCTATGATAAAAAAAATACATGTTTAATCTAGTTATATAATATTATAATATATATAGAAGCCGATGGTCCCTTTTAATCAGCACCGCGGTGACATGGTTTTGTCACCAGCGTGCATATCCCCTCGTTTTGTCACCAACGTGTTAAAGTTTGATATTTATTATTTTATTCAGATAAAAAAACTTAAAAAATATTTTGTAAACTATCCTTTCTTTTTCAATTAAAAATAAGTTTAAAACAAATAAAGTGAGCTAACTAAATAAATTTGCTTCACTAACTCAAACCAGACCATAATTTGGCCATCAGAAACATCATAATTTGGTGCATTATTTTGCTCAGGCCATCAATCAGAGCCCAAACTTTCATTTTCTCCCCCTTTGTCCATTCAATCAATGTCTAAACAAATATCTAACGCACCCCATCATTCGTCTGATATCTATTTTTCTCATGACATTGACCTGACCTGTACATACATGGTCAAAAAAAAGACCTGTACATGCATAAATATCTTATTTTCCAACCAAACCACGTGACTCACCCTGTCGCGTTACCATTTCCTCCACAATTACAATAAATAATCAATACTATATTCTAGCAGCTAACAATTTTTTATTTAAATCACAGTAACTTTTTTACAGAAATGAAAGAATCACCATAATTGCCCACATAGAATTAACAAAACAAGCTTGTCTGCAATATGAATCAATTCAAATCAAAGTTCAAAGTTTGTACAACTGGGTCACAAGAAGGGCTTCTTAATCTTAACAAACCCAAACTAGAGAATAATCTCTTTTTTTGTCAGATAATCCTGAAATTCAACTGGAGTCTTTTATTTTAAGTTTAAAATTATGATAAGAATGACAATAGTATGTCTACAGGTTGAAACAATTTAGCCTGAAGCGACGAAAGAATGATATATAGTAGTGGTTGGTGTTAGCTTATGTATTTCTGGCTATGACCTCCCTCAACTAGAATGAACGACCAGCTTCTTCGCCACTAAACGGATACCAGCATTCTGTTGGTAGTCATATGGATCCAATGAGAAGTACACATCCATGAAAGTCCCTGGAGCCAGTAATGCATCAAGTTCAGCAACGTCGTATCTGCTGAAAACAACCTTTTGTGTCGATGAAGATTCTTTCTGGTATATCTCTGTGGACAATTTTGCACTATTCCCATCCCATACTGTAGGTAAGCTGTGACAATATAACAGAACATGTGTGATATTAGAGTAGCAGCACAATTTTATGATTCAGCACGTTCATTTGACGTACAAAAGTTGGAACTACACAATAATAAAAATGAAAATTAAAATAAATATAACTTACTGAAGTCGAATGGTAGGTGAATTTACGAAGCCGGCCTTTCTAGTAACAACAGGCCTCCAGTCAGAACTGCTTCCGGAATCCAAAGACATCTTGTGTGCGAGATTATCACATGCATCTAGAACTTGGCAAAGATCCGAAGATGCATCCAGCACAAAACTTAACCGTGGCTGGCCAGCATAATCAACAAATTTTGTACTTAAACCAAACCGAACTTTCATATGTTCACAGCAAACATGCAAGACTGAATTATTATGCAATATCTGTAATTTGTGAAGCCCTTGAAAAGCTGGGGAGAGGACAACAGTAATAGAAGGTACAGAAATATTATTAGGCTTTAGAAAGTCACCACGGTCCCTAAAAGCATCAGATGAGTTTGCTGTGGACAAATTTAGCGACTCTGAGATAGATTCCATAATGGTGTCATCCGGTTGAATACGTCCTTCTTCTACTAGATTGCTAAGGGGACTCATGTTAAATGGGTCAGGTGCAGGAGCGCTACAAGTTTCAGCAAGATTTAATTCACAATCTCCTAATCCAGGAGTCATCAGGGAAAGGATGGGATGATTGTCCAATGTATTATTTTGGGGTGTGGATATCGGTTGATCTTTAATCAGGCTACTCGAAGAGGGTGTACTGTTGTTCAGACCTGTCCCCTCTGGAGAAGATTTCTGATTACCACGATTTCTAGTAATAGCATTAGGAGAAACCCAGCTGTTTGCAGTAAATACATCTGGGAGGCTGGACTCCTGCAGTGGTAGCAAATTCTCAGTCTCTTATTACAATCAGCAGCTATGATAACTTTAATTTTAAACACAGTACTACTTAGTGCATAACTATTAGTGTCGATGACCAAAAACAGAATTCAACAAGAACTGAACATCTCCGGACTTATCACTTTGCGGATGTTTATATTTCAACATAATTCAGAGTACTGTAAATTAAGATAGCGCAATGCCTTCCAGGCATCGGTCTGATCTAACTGAGAATAAATGGATACATGAACTAAATTTCAGTAAACAAAAGGTTTCTGCTCTTATATGTTGCATAGATGATTTTTTAGGCAAAGTCCTGAATGAAGTTCAACATATATCTCATATAAGATGCTAAGACAACAGAGCTTGTAAAAAAAACTCGATAAATTCAACACTGCATACTCTAAGAACCTATCACAAAATGGAATTATATAAGGAATTTAAAAGATTCATGAAGGGGGTAGAATCATTATCACCGTATCTGTAATTTGAATTTGGTGCGCCTTTTCACATTCAGCAATTAAGGTACATTTTTTAAACTGTGCTATGCACAATAGAGAATTAAAGATCTAAAGGGAGAATTATGCCTGAACTAATATTCTCTAGGTCAGTTATCCACACAGCGATCTAAACTTCAAGTAAATTACAAATAACTAAAGTAAGAAACAAATAAATATCTAAAAACTGGCTGGGATCCAGGGACACTACATGACAATTCGACAGTGAAGATTATATTTGTGAAGGTGCAAAAAATAGAAGACAAACTAATCAGACAGATGAGACACTTTAGTTCGCTTGACAATAATCTATTAATTACCAGACTTGACATATGTCTATGCTGGAAATTAGGCGTAATAAAGGCATTGTCAGAGATATAGAAGTTCCTTGATTTATGAAAAACAATCATTAGCTTACCAAAAACAGAACAGTTGCACAATACTTGAGAACTTCAAGATTCATCCGAACATCATCTAAACTTCTGAAAAACAATAATATATAACTAGTCAAACCTTCAAACTGATACATGATTAATTTCCTCTATGATTTGCATAAACATACATATATTTTATTCTCTGTAATGTGGACAATAAGAAAACAACTAAACGAAGGAAAAAAATAATATACAAGAAGCGAAAACTTAAATGTAAATGCCTGACACCCACCATCACCCAAACACACAGAAAAAATGGTTATGTTATAGGCAACTAGGTAGGAAAGAGTACCTATGTGATTGCGCTCCAAGTCCAAAATATGTTGCAAGCGAAGCCATCTACAGAAAAATTTAAATTATGTCAAAATTAGAAAAAAATATATTTGGACTAATTGATGAATGATGAGAATATAGACTTGTATATAAAGATTAATGTTTCTCTTTCAGCATAACAAACTGTTTCCAGGTGAGCTTGCACAGTTTGACTGCAAGATTTTAAACTCTAGATGCTTAAGGAGCATTCTGAAAATTTGAGGCACTAGCATCTCTAAAAATTGTATCGAGCAAACAGGAATCCAACTATCAGTGGATAATCGGAAAACCACAGCCATATACAAGAAAAATACGGACACTAAAAATAAAGGGAAATAGAGGCTACAATTTTCAGCTTTACATGACGAAATGAGACTGATAAACCTTATACAGTTAAGAACTCTACTACATACAGTCAAAGGAAATCGACATGAAAGTAGAATACAATATTCAGCAAATCAGCTTAAACTGTCTACCAATCAAGGACCAACTTAAGCATTCACAATGATACCAAAACATAAGCATCTACAATGACACCAAAACACCTAAATTTAACATAAACATAATCTCTTTCATCTAAACATGAATGCTAACAAATCCTTCGAGAGAACAAGGAAGCAATTCTAACAAACCTTCATATCACCAGCTCTCCTCCCAAATCTTTGAGTCAACAAAGTCAAAGAATCGATAGTTCCCTTTGGCTGAGGAGGAGGCCTATTAATCTCCTGAAAAGCATCTCTTAATCGCGGACAATCAAACCTGTTTATATTATGACCCGCCCAAATCCTCCCTACAAAAACAAAACAACACAGGCTCGCGCTCAGGTAAGAACAGTCGAAAACTATCATTCTCTCCTAAAATTCCACAACAATTATTCTCACATTTCTCAACTTGAACCAAAATAAACCACAGAAAAAAACCACACATACAAAAATAAGTTCTTTCCAAAAAAAGTACAGTTCTCTGTTCTCACGCTAAAACATGTTACCTTCTAAAATTCCACAACACAAACAATAAAAAAAAAGCAACACATAAAAAATAAGTCCTTTTTCTTAAAAGTACGAAAAACTGTTCTTATGCTAAAACATGTTCTCGGGTGAGTTAGGAAACAACAAACCATCAAGAATATCGAAAACCCGGTCAGCAATCTGAGCAAAAGAGGGGGCAGAAACAACATCTTCACGAGAAATTCCATTACAACGCACAGACATGGCAGAAATTAAGGAAATATCAGAGGGTTGAACAAGAGTGGAGTAATTGTCAAGCTCCATGAGCGTTTTAGGACAAACTAAGATCGACCCGAATTCCAAAATGGCATGTTTTTGACCGGGTCGGGCAGGGATTGTTGTTTCCAAGTCGAAAAAAACAATCTCTGATTTGTCTTGGCTTGACACCATTTTTGTGTGTTGAGAGAGAATGGTGAAAATGGAATGTTTGTGAGGAGAGAGATGTAGCTGAGGGTGTTAAGTAATGGGTTTTACTATGAGCTTTTTTTTTTACTTTTTACTGCTGGATTTGCGATTAAGTAAAGTACATTCTTTACTTTTGGGGGTTCCAAATTTCAGTTTTTGGATATGTTCTTTACTTTGCTTGGATGATTGTATGAGAAAAAGGATTTTGGTTCGAGGAAGATTGTGAAATGAAGCAATCATAATAGCGTAGTAAGGCTTTCAAATGATAAAACATTTAATGTTCAATTATCAACATAATTTATGATCTCTTATCATTGCACTTTTGTGATAATTCTCTTCCGCATGATTCTAACTAGATTGTCCAAAAAACCCATTGGATCGGATTTTAATTAGATTTTAAAAAATCCGATTTTTTTGAAAAGGATTTGACTGGGTTTTTTAAAAATCGGACAGGGCCGGGCCGTTTTAGACCCGCGATCTGGACCGGATCGGATCGAACCGGGTTTTATCTGGATTTTTTTATTTATATATTAAAAAAATATTTTCATATTTTATAATTCAAATTATGAGTAGTTTAAGAAAATAATATCTTGATATATCAAATAGAGTAGTTTAGACACCGAAATAAATAATTATTTTTAATATAATATATAAATAATCATATATACCTTAACTGATTATAATATTATAATATAAATTTTTTATAATCATAAAAAAATTGTATATTTTTAAATTTTATATAAAAAAATTGTTTTTTAATCGGGCTTTTTTAGATCCGGACTTTTATCTGAACTTTTTTAGATCACGTTAACGTTAAAGTACATAAAAAAAGATGATAAAACATAAATTTAGGACAATTAAAATTTGTTAGTAATTCCTCGTCAAAAAAAGGTCGTTTGTACATTTTAACTAGCTTTCAAACAAATTAAAATTCAGAGAAATTGTGTGTTTGGCATTGTTGTTGAAGATAGTAATAACAAACATCAGTTTTTCGCTGAAAAACAGCTAAAAAACCGTTTGGTAAGATTAAAAAACTGTTTTTTGAAAAAATATTTTTGGCGTAAAAGCTGATATTAGAAAAAGTAAGGCCACCATATTTTTCGAAAAAACGGTTTTTCAGCTTTTGCAGGAAGTAGATACTGATTTCGACATCGAATCTCATCAAAAGTATTATTTTTTATAATTTTTTAAATCAAAACATATACAAATTGTTTCAAAAAAAACATATATAAATTAAAATATTACCAAACAGATTTTATCAACAACCCTTTTTCTTTAACAGCAATTTCAAAAAGTGCACTACTAGAAACTTTTGCCTTCAAACAAAATCGAGCCTGCTCAAGGCGCAAATTTTTGGTTTTCAGTGACTTGTACAACTAGCTCTCTCATCTGCTTTTACAACTTGCATTTTTGTTTTGTGCTTAACTAAAACAAATGAAACTCTTGAAAAGAATTCTCATAATCCAAAACCAAACAGGGTTTAACAAGTACTTATTTTCAACTAAACCCCACTTTCAAACTCACTCCAGACAACAAAACCCCCACCAAACCTTAAAAAACTACCTCAACTCCAGTTCCTCAACAAAAGCTGTCTTATTATTTGCTAACTTACTTCAAAAACACACTTCTTCAATTGACAGCCGCACTTTTTTATACACTATCAAAGCTTGTACTAAAAAATCTTTAGTTGCCGAAGGAAAACAAGTACATTGCATTGCATTGAAATTTGGGTATGAGCCCAGCATTTTTATCAGAACATCACTTATTGATATGTATTCTTCTTGGGGGAACTTGTTTGATGCTCATAAGATGTTTGATGTAATACCCATTAAGAATGTTGTGTGTTGGACTGCGTTGATTTCTGCTTATGTTGATAATAAGAAGTCAAGAAGAGGGATTGAGTTGTTTAGGGAGATGGTGGGGGGGAATGTGGAGCCTGATCAGATTACTTTTACGGTTGCGCTGTCTGCGTGTGCTGATCTTGGTGCTTTGGATGTGGGAGAATGGGTTCGTGATTGTATTCGTCGACAGGGGTTGGTTTTGGACTTGTATCTTGAGAATGCTTTGTTGAATATGTATGGGAAATGTGGTGATATTGGAAGTGCTAAGGTGTTGTTTAGTAGTATGGTTGAGAAAGATGTTACGACTTGGACTTCGATGATTGTGGGATGTGCATTGCATGGACAAGCTGAGGACGCGCTACGACTTTATGCAGAAATGACAGCAGATTGTAGAGATGGGATGAGTAATAAGAAGAAGGGAGGGAATGTGGGTCGCTCAATTGTCCCTAACGATGTCACGTTCATTGGAGTTTTAATGGCTTGCAGTCATGTAGGGTTGGTTGAAGAAGGAAAGCGACATTTTAAAAGCATTACAGACGTTTATGGGTTAAAGGTTCAACCTTCTCATTATGGATGCATGGTGGATCTTTTTTGCAGAGCGGGGCTTTTACAAGAAGCTTATGACTTTGTCATGGCAATGCCAAAACAGCCTAATGATGTGGCGTGGCGAACATTGCTTGGTGCATGCAGCAGCAGTGGAAATGTCGAGCTTGCTGCAAAAGCCCATCGTCATCTGCTCACATTGAAGAAAGGCCTAGCTGCTGATGATGTTGCCATGTCTAATGCCTATGCCGTGACAGAAATGTGGGATGAGAGGATAATTGTCAGAGATCAGGCAACACAGAGAAAAGCCCCTGGTTGTAGTTCGGTATGGCATCAATGAGTTTTTCACTGCTGATGTTGAATTCTGATGTTAGATCTACAGGATAAGATAAGAGTACAAATGTAGAGCTCTTGACTGAAATAACTCAAGATATATCATTTGTAAGCCATGGAGTTCAGGTTATATGATGCATTTATGATTGTTCCAACTGAACTGCTCAAGTTTATAATAGCACAATCCTCCGCCTTAGTGGCTGTATCATGTATGGAAGTCATTTGAAATGGCCAAATGGAGAACTGGGGAGGGAGGGGTAAATTTTATGCAAATGTGGTATAATTTATGTATCGAAGGTCATTTACATATATGTCAATACGTGAAATTCCCTTGACAGTACACGCCGATCCGCACTATTTATCAACTACATTCCCATGCTTGTGATTATTTCTGGAGTAGCAAGTAGTATCTTAAGTTTTGCTAACAGTGTAGCAAGTAGTCAGTTTGTGTAATTTATGGAGTGTAAGCAGATTGAATCAACATTTATTTAATTCTGGTACATGTTAGCTTCATTGGTACTTGCTCTACCATAACAGATAAGAGTTGGACTGTTATATATTCCTAAAAACACTATTATCTGATCTAACGGACACAGGGACTCAAATCATACATTTAATAGCCACACAAGTTTTTGAACTGTAATACTGGTTGAAAAAGTATTTACAGCAACTGAACTCTGGAATTATGAGTGATAAACAAGCACTGATATTTCTGTATATGCATATTAACATTCATAAGAACAATGCGATACAACACAATAGGTACTATCGACTTCGGTACTTTAAACTACATTGGAAGTATGTTATTCACCACTTGTAAAAAATTGGAGCATATATAGTTGTCATCCTTATATCTATTGACACTTCAAAAATCCACAAGTAAAAAGTATCTGACAACATTAGCCAGGCTTGCAATACCGAGACTACAGTATGATCCTTCTTGTTATCTGCAAATGCCACACTAAATAAAATTAGACATTTCAACAAATATATCAATGAAAAGAAGATGAGCTTCAGCTGAAGAATATCAGATAGAATATATTGGTAGTTATAATAAAATTTCTTTCTCAACAACTCACACCTGGAGTGCATGGTAGTAAAATTTCAGAACTTTTCTTAACTACGATTGATAATTAAAGAATTAGTAAAAAAATATATATTATCTCTTCCTCCTTATTTCTTCTCATCACTGATTTTAAAAAGTTATTTTCATTATTCTAACATTGATAAGAATTCCAGCATAATGAAAATCTATAGCCTTCCTAAAATTCAAGTAAAAATTGTTTAGCATACTTGGGCATGAAGAGCGCTGGAAGAGTATAACTTCAATATATTGGACTTCAAACTTTATACAGCAACTGCTACAGGCCTTTTGCTGGTTTTAATACCTTTAATAGCTGTAAAACAATCATTCAGTGCACAAAAAAGATTAGAGATACAGAAATTATGAACAAAATTTTCAAAAAAATCTTGAATTGTCAAGAATTCGTGGAAAATTTGTGTTCATGCCTGCAGCATAATCTTTAGCTCCAAAGACAGCAGAACCAGCAACCAAAGCATTAGCTCCAGCCTCAATGACCTGTCAGTGTTAGGATGGAAAACAATATTTAAGTTATGTAATCAATTTGTCATCTGCAGATGAGAACTAACACAGCGTTAGCAGGTAAATCTTGCAAAATGTTGGAATGTGCATATATTATCTATTATCCAGTCTAATCTCTGCAAAATGAACGACAACAAGATTCAAGACTATGATTGGTAACCCTTTTATAGCATTTTGATGAGACACAATGTTGGACAGTAACAAATAACATCCATTAGATTTTACTATTAAATTGAAAGTTTTGCTATAAAAAATCATTAATAACAGCATTTAGGTGTGCATATCAGGATAAGGGATTGAGGCAGATAAAGCAGCACACAATCGAAGAATGTGCGACCTTGCTGAAAGAATATCCCTTAGAATTGCCTTGCTTCCTAATCACACTGCTTTAGGTAAGAGAAAACTAAAAACAACTCTATTTGGAATCCATGCATTGACAATAAAAAAACAAAGATCATCTGGTTCTAGTGGGGGCACCTTGTATGCATTGGCAGGACCAACTCCACCATCTACCTCAATCCATGGGTTCACTCCCTGCAATAGTGTGATGTACAAATAATCAAAATTTGTTTTAATTCCAGCTACATATAGAAAAATGTTAGACCAGTACCTTCTCCACACACATTCTTCTTAATTCAGCAATTTTCTTAACTTGACTTTCGATAAAACTCTGCCCACCAAATCCAGGGTTCACCGACATAATCAAGACAAGGTCAACAACTGTAACCAAGCAAACAAGATGGCTCAATGTAATTCATTTGCAGTTAAGAGAACTTGAAAGAAAAAGTTATTAGACCTGTCATGACAATGTATTCTTCATTGCTCAAAAAAACATCAAATTATCCAATATCAGTAGAACTTGATAATCATAACACCTATTTACCAACAAGATAACTCTTACCATCAAGAACATACTCAATGGTGCTCAGTGGGGTACCAGGGTTCAAGACAACACCAGCTTTGGCTCCCAAATTCTTTATCTGAGGCAAATAGAAAGCAGTATATTCGCCATATGAGCAATGAAAAAAAGGAGAGTAAATAGTACCTAGCATCTTCATATATTTGTTAAATATTTACACCTAGTATTCTAAATTTTTTCATTGGAATTGTCAATTACTTGTTATCAGCACCTAAGCTTTTGTTTTTAGAGAAAACGGTCAGAAAAATGTTTTTATTTTAGAATATAGAGTGAAAATCACTACTGATCTGTCAACGATTTAATAAATAGGTACACGTCAATAAACGGTTAAAGTGACATGGAAAACAAATTTCCTTCGAGATAACGATAGATAATCTCACCATCTCTCATTCATTTTCTCTTGTCAAAAGTGCATCTGGATTCCAGCCTCCCCTCTACCAAAATAACCGTCAATGGTGTGGCAACTCTCTTCTGCCTTTTGAATTTTTTCTTAATTTATTTATCGGATGAACAGGGTAACAATCACAGGTATATTTCTTTAAATTTTGTTGTGTGCTCCTGTACTATGTCAGTCGTAGTTTAGCAGCAAGAATGTAAATACCAATTTGATTTATTTTGGGTGTTAACTGTTAAGTTAGTGTATTTTGTAGATGAGAGTTATAATCCTTATCCTTAAATAGTCTTGAACCCATTTAGCAAAAAAAAAAAAGAAGTCTTGAACCCATATGAGGAGATTTATGCATCTGAAAGCTTCATGCTGAGCTTCTATCATCTGAGTTCTCTAATTGCTTTGTTATTAATTTATTCTAATTTGGTCCAATTGTACACAGTAGTTCTTGCTTCATTTAATAGTCTAGAAAATACATATTGCTGGCATCACGGGTACTAGAGATAGTGTACCCTGTGTTTTCCTTTCAAAAACTCAAAAGTTCCTTTTTTATTATTATTTTATGAATTTTAAGTATATGTTTTTACTTTATTTGCATCTTAAATGTAACAGAAATGGAGGAAGTCAACATATGTGAGTTCATCAGTTGCATTATACTCGGAAACAGTATGTTCGGCGTCTATTCTAAGTAATGAGTAATACCTAATGCCGCGAGAAAATTAAACATAATTCAACTATCTGAACATTTGTTGCCTGAGAAGAATATATACATACTTCATTGATTGTACGATGCAAATGGATTGTGGCAGTTTGTTCACAATGCACACTGACTATGTCGGCTCCAGCCTTGATAAAATCGGGCACTCGCTGCTCAGGTTCGACAATCATCTGCACTTGTCAAATTCACATTAGCAGTCCAATATAGCCACTATGTAACGCTGGATGAGGAACAAGAAGAAATAAAAATACCAGGTGGACATCAAGCGGGAGATCTGTTACAGGGCGCAATGCATCAACAACAAGAGGCCCAATAGTTATATTTGGTACAAAACGACCATCCATGACATCAACATGTATCCAATCACAACCTGCCTCGTCTACTGCTTTTACCTAGATATAAACCGGGTGTAACAATCAAGTATTCAGTCTCAAACTTTGTAAGATTTACAACCTTATGTCTTGATGTTCAAAATAATTGAAAATGGTACTAGGAACTTGATACAAAAAAGCAGATTATTTTTACAAATGCCAGAATGGTGAAAATTAAGTTTAACTTTAGATTGAATTTACAACGGAATGGAGAGAACCTGCAAATCATTATAGCTAAATCAATTTAAATTTAAACAATTATTGGATTGCAAAATCTCAAGTCAGAATCTGGAAGTTCATCATAACAGCTTTCCAGATCCCACAAATTTTTATTTTCCATATATGTTTACAGATAATCCCATCTCAAACTTTAAAATCAAAACACACACCTGCTCCCCCAATTTCGCAAAATTAGCTGATAAGATAGACGGAGATACTATGATGTCACTCTTAGAAAACTTATCAACCCGTGAACCTGCCTTCACCACAGTTCGGAACTTTTTCCTGGACCAACAACAAGAAAAAGATCATTTGCAATAGTTTCTCCTAAAACAAGTTGCACATGCTCGGTGGAGAACCTGATAGGAAAGGACTAACTAACTTATTATAAACACCAGAATTAAGTAATTGATTGTTCATATTCCCTAGATTATTAGTATTTTCTAATAAATTTGAGCTAAAAAAATCATGAGAAGCAATAAATGCTAGAAAAAACTCAAGCTACGAGCGCTTAAATCTAAAAACAACACATTCAGAAAATTTATCCAAAGCCACAATAGACACATCAGAAGCATTTAAAATAACATAAGTTAGACATCTGCAAAAAGATTACTTGGTTCCAGCAGAAGTAACTTTTTCCAATAATTTTGTTAGCTCATTTTATTCTCATTTTGCTAATAAATATTTGTAACAGAACATTAATTACAACATCCTTTCAGCTAATCTTTGTTTAAAAATCCTGCATAGCATAAATCAATATTCTAGACTGACGGGCACCAATGCATATAGAAACCGAAGGGAAAATGGTAGCCAAGTCAGTTTTGGTTCTTTCTTTGCTACTTCTGTAACTTTTTTGTTTAAATCATAGGGCTCCATATATTTCATGTATTGTTATCAGTACTAAACTGTCACTAAGGAGGTGTTGAATCAGTTAGTATTTGATCAGGAGAACCCAGGGGTGTTCGTAATAATAGAACCTGCGGTTTGGTTTGTTACTAGAACCAAAAAAACAACAAAATTTAATTTTATTATGTTAACCATGGCAATAATTGTGAACGCATTAGTATATCAAACCATAATTTCAAGTTTAAAAGAGGCCAACTAGCAATAAAAAACAATAATTAACATGCCCAGTTAAGCATAACTCACAACAAATTAAAATCAAATTGAGTAACTTTAATTGACTAAATTTATTAAAAAATCAAGAAAATAGAGAGAGAGAGAGAGGAGGGGAGAGAGAGAGAAGAGGGGGGAGAGGGAGAGAGAGGGGGGGGGGAGCGAGAGAGGGGGGGGGGAGCGAGAGAGGGGGGGGGAGATAGGGAGGGGGAGAGAGAGGGAGAGAGAGAGAGATTGAAAAATTCTTGTAACAGAACATTAATCACAACATCCTTTCAGCTAATCTTTGTTTAAAAATTCTGCATAGCGTAAATCAATATTCTAGACTGTCGGGCACCAATGCAGATAGACATCAAAAAGGGAATGGTAGCCAAGTCAGTGTTGATTTTTTCTTTTGCTATTTTTATCACTTGTTTGTTTAAATCATAGGGCTACATATATTTCCTGTGTTGTTATCAGTCCTAAACTGTCACTAAGAAGGTGTCATGTCAATTAAGTTAAAATTTGATAATAAAAGAAGCTAGGGGTGTTGATTATTATTAAACCTGCAGTTTAGTTTGTTACTAGAACAAAAAAACAACAACAATAATTGCAATGCTATCAAAACCATAATCTCAAGTTTAAAAGAGACCGAATAGCAATTACAAACCAATAATAAGAAGCCCAGTTAGGCATAACTATCAAGATATTGAAATCAAATTGAGTAACTTTAGTTGACTATATCTATCAAAAAAATTCAAGAATTAGATACAAAATTAATTGGAGGTAAGAATACAGAGAAAGAAAGAAGGAGAGAGAGGGAGATGAGGGGGGGGAGAGAGAGAGGGAGGGAGATAGAGAGAGGGCGGAGAGAGGGAGGGGGAGAGAGAGGAGAGAGAGAGAGAGAGAGAGAGAGAGAGAGAGAGAGAGAGAGAGAGAGAGCATAGTACCTTGTAAAGGTGATTGAATTAGGAGTGGAGAAGGAAGAGGGGTTTTGAAGCTTAAGACCATTGTGGACTTGAGATTGAGCCAGAGTTGAGGAAGCTATGGAAGCTGTAGCCATTTTTAAAAAAAACCCAAACTTTACAAGAATTGTCAACTCAAATTGGGTGGGAAAGATGAAGAGGGAGGATTAGAAATCAAGAAAACATAGAGAGAAGAAGACACATGGCAAAGAATAAGAGGTGAATGGGGTTTATCTGTAACGGTTGGCTTAGGTGTTGGTGATGAAGGGATGAGTAAAAACAACAACTCAAGGCGCGTGGAATTGATAAAAACGACGACGCCCATCAAAATATCATACAACCGAAAGGACCCATACCAGGGAATTGACTGTTTTTGTTTGTTCAGCTTTTTGCTAAGCACAAGAGCCAACACAAAGGGTGCACGTCATATTTATGAATTAAACAAAGTTCGAACACATTTTTTTATTTTACAATCTTGTGTGCAGTACACACACTGATTATGTACATCATTCCACAGAAGTATGTTACTCCGTCCGGTCCAAAGTTCCAAACTAAGTACTACTGCTGTATTAATTTTTTATACGTTTTCCTAGGGATGGCAACGGGTCGGGTTCAGATCGGGTATTGTAAAATCCAAATCTAAATTCAAATATTTTCGGGTTATTCAAATCCAAATCCGTCGGGTTTCGGATCGGATCGGATATTTTTCGGGTATCCAAAATTATGAATAATGTAGTCAAATTTAATATTATTTATACATACAAACACTATTAATCACATTTATATGATAGCTAAAATTAAAATACATTAACTAATAAGTAGTTAAACACATTATATTGCACGGGTGACATGGTGAGTAATATCTAATATATGTTGATAACATAATATTTAGTATTTTATCACAAATTATTTTTTTATAAATATATACAAAGTACATCTTAAATAATAAAAGCTGATTTTGAAATAAAAAGTTATAATTCACTAAATAAGTTGTTAGATATATTTGATAATGTCATGTCTAATATGATTTATGTTTAGTTTTCAGATTTTACTTAAACAGGACAAATCAGCACTTATACTGAAGTCAGAACTTAAGTCGTCAATACTTAAGGTTCAGGAGATATTTATCAGAAGATAATATCAGGACTTAAGGGAAACGTTCAGATAAGGAAGGCAGCTGATTGAAAGGAAAAGAAGATCAAGACAAACATAAGAAGAGATATGCATGAAGAAGGAATTCTATGAAGAATAGAATACTTGGAAGAAAAGATATCTGATTGATATATTTTAGGAAGCAGAATTATATTCCATATCAATTAGTGATTATCTTGTAACTGTGTAGTATATAAACACAATTGTAACCCTATCAGCTCTCGTGATATTTGTTCATCACTGAGAGAGAACAATTCCATACTGTAACAGAGTTTATTGTTTTGAATAAAGTTTGTTTTCTGTTACTTGAGTTATTAGAGTTCGATTTGATTGTGCTATACACTGTATTCACCCCACTCTACAGTATGTGTGACCTAACAAGTGGTATCAGAGCCTATCTGTTAACACACAAACAATTTAAGATCCAAAAATAATCATGTCTGAAGTAGAAACTCCAACTAAGCCCACCAAAACTGAAGAACCTCCAAAGACACAAATCCATAGTCGATATGAGGCTATTAGAGTTCCCATATTGAGACCATCTGAATATCCCATATGGAAGGTGAGGATGACTATGTTTCTGGAAGCTACAGATCCAGAATATCTTGATAGAATCAAGGAAGGGCCTCACAAACCAACCAAGCTCGCAGTTGCAGTTGCAGGTGAAGCAGCAAAGTCAGTACCAAAGGAGAAGAGTGACTACACTGCTGAAGATATCGCTTCAATTGCTAAGGATGCTAAGGTACGACACTTACTGCATAGTGTCATTGATAATGTAATGTCAAACAGGGTAATAAACTGCAAGACTGCAAAGGAGATATAGGATGCCTTGGAAACAAGATGTCAGGGAACTGATACGATTAAGAAGAACAAAAAGACAATACTCACTCAAGAGTATGAACACTTTGACTCAAAGGCTAATGAGTCATTGACTGATTTATATGATAGATTTGTCAAACTCTTGAATTATTTGTCACTGGTTGATAAGGATTATGACCTTGAAGATTCAAACCTTAAATTCCTGTTGGCTCTTCCTGAAAGCTGGGATTTGAAGGCAACAACAATAAGAGACAACTATAATCTTGATGAAACGACTCTTGATGAAATTTATGGGATGCTCAAGACTCATGAACTTAAGATGGAACAAAGAAGCAAGAGGAAAGGAGGAAAGTCAAGGACAATTGCTCTTAAGGCTGAAGAAGAATCCCCCAAGGCAGCTACCTCAAGGAAAGGCAAGGGTAAAACTCTCTTCACAAAGTCTGATACTGAGTCATCAAGTCTTGATAGTGATGATGACTCAGAATCTGAAAGCTTGCCTAAGACGGATGCTGATGAAGAGATGATGAAGCTGTGTGCTCTTATGGTGAAAGGAATCACGAAGATTGCATACAGGAAGTTCAGGAAGGGAAAGAAATTTTCCAGGAGAGGTGCAAGTTCTGATAAGAAGAATTTCAGAAAATCTGAAGGCAAAGGAGGAAAGTCTGACATAGGAGATTACACAAATGTCAAATGTTACAATTATGGTGAGAAAGGCCACATATCTCCTGATTGCAAGAAAGTGAAGAGTGACAAAGGCAAGGCTCTTGTCACAAAGAAGAAAAGCTGGACAGACACCTCAGATTCTGAAAGTGAGGAAAATTATGCCTTGATGGCAAATGCTGATATGGCAAGTGCTGAAAACAGTTCTGAAGCTGCTGAGTTAAAGGTACCTCAAACTACTTATGCCTTTCATACTGATGATATTAATGAGTTGAGAAGATATCTTAAAACCATGTTCATTAGCTATAGAGATCAAACTTTGACATGTGAAAGATTAACTTCTGAAAATCTTGCTTGCAAAAAGAGGAATGATTATTTAGAAAAAGAGTTAGTCATGTTCCATCAAACTCAGAAAGATAGAGATGATGCTTTCTATGTTAGGGATGAAGTGCTTAAAATGAATGAATCTCTAAAAGCTGAGTTAGAAAAGGAAAGAGAGATTATCGGGACTTGGACTAACTCTGGCAGAACAAATCAGAATTTGTTAAGTAGTGAAAACTGGAAAGAGGGCTTAGGTTATGGAGATGATAAGAATGATAAAGGAACTGTAGATATTAAGCCTATAGTTGTTAAACAAAAGTCAAAGTTAAAACCTGTTAAGTTTGTAGCTGTAAAGTCTGATATTGAGAAATCAGAAGTTAAAAAGGAATTAACTTCTGACAAACTAAAACAGGAAAAGACAACTGAAGTAAACGTAGGCTTAATGACAAAGAAGCAGCTTAAGCATAAGCTGAAAGATGTTAAGAATGCAAACAAGGTAAAATCACCTAGGAAAAATAGGAATGGAAAGGAAGGTGTGAATAAAAGCAATGATTATAAGCCTGTTCCTGATGCTCCTAGAAAAACATGTCATAACTATGGAAGTTCTAACCATCTGGCTTCTTTTTGCAGGAAAAATAAGAACATAAACTCCTTACCTTCAAAGTCAGGAGTTAAGAGTCAGTCTGTTAGATATAAGCCACAAAATCCTTGTTTTCATTGTGGTAGTTTATGGCATTCCATTTATACTTGTAAGGAATATCAGAGTTTGTACTATGATTATTATCAAATAAAACCTTCTTTAAAGAAAGTTACCATTGTTCCTTCTAGTGTAAGTTCTGATTCAAAGTCTGATAGTGTAAATTATGATAAGAAAAATGTTAACATAAAATCTGATGCTAAATCCGCTGCAAATGTTAACAAACTTAATAAGGCCAAAGGATCCAAGCAAGTCTGGGTCCTTAAAACTAATCATTAGTGGTCTTTGTGATTGCAGGGCAACAGGAAAAACATCCTAGTTCTGGACAGTGGATGTTCAGGACATATGACTGGAAATAAAGCTCTGCTATCAGATTTTGTGGAGAAGGCTGGCCCAAGTGTTTCTTATGGAGATGGCAACATTGGAAAAATATTGGGATATGGAAATATCAATCTTGAGAATGTCATTATTAAAGAAGTAGCTCTGGTCTCAGGACTTAAACACAATCTGCTGAGTGTTAGTCAAATCTGTGACATTGGTTATCATGTGGATTTCTTTGAAGAATGCTGTGAAGTTGTAAGTAAATCTACATGCAAAGTTGTTCTGCAAGGATACAGGCGTGGTAACATTTATGAAGCCAAGCTTTCAACAAGTACTGATGGTTCTGCAATCTATTTGATGAGTAGAGCATCAATTGAAGAAAGTTGGAATTGGCATAAGAAACTCTCTCATTTAAATTTCAACAATATAAATGAACTAGTCAAGAAAGATCTTGTGAGAGGACTGTCAAAGTCAGTATTTACTCCTGATGGCCTTTGTGATTCTTGTCAGAAGGCTAAACAAATGAAATCCTCATTCAAGAGCAAGACTGAATCATCAATTCTTGAGCCTTATTACCTACTACATGTTGATCTATTTGGTCCAGTAAATGTCATGTCTATTGCAAAGAAGAAATATGCTATGGTCATAGTGGATGAGTTCACCAGATACACATGAGTGTATTTCTTGCACACAAAAAGTGAAACTGCATCTATCTTGATTGATCATGTCAGGCAACTGGATAAATTGGTCAAAGATTCTGTGAAGATAATAAGAAGTGATAATGGTACTGAGTTCAAGAATTTGATAATGGAAGAGTTCTGCAAAAACCATGGAATCAAACAGGAATTTTCCGCTCCTGGAACTCCACAGCAAAATGGAGTTGTTGAAAGAAAGAATAAAACTCTCATTGAAGCTGCACGTACAATGCTTGATGAAGCAAAGCTTCCAACCTATTTCTGGGCTGAAGCTGTGCAGACTGCTTGTTTTACTCAGAATGCAACACTCATTAACAAGCAAGGAAAGACACCATATGAGATGGTGAAGAAAAAGAAGCCAAATCTGAAGTATTTTCATGTATTTGGATGCAAATGTTTTGTTCTTAAGACTCACCCTGAACAACTATCCAAATTTGATCTAAAAGCTGATGAAGGAATCTTTGTTGGATATCCACTTTCCACAAAAGCCTTCAGAGTCTATAACTTGAGAACAAGAGTGGTCGGGGAATCTATCAATGTCTCTTTCGATGATAAGAAGATTACTGGACTTGAAGATTTCAATGATCATGATCAGCTGAGATTTGAAAATGAAGACTTAAATTCTTATACTGAAAATCTTGACAGTCTAAATCCTGATACTGCAAACTCTGATGGATTAAACTCTGATGTTATTGAAAGTGTGGTGACTACGCCAAAGGAAGATGCACCTATGCAGGGGGAGCATACTCAAGATACAACCACCTCTCAAGAAGCATCAGAACATACAACTGGCTCTTCAAGTTCTGATAAGCCAAGTTCTGATAGTTCTGAAAACTTAAATTCTGAATGATTCAACTCAGAGAGCATAGTTTCAGGGGGAGCATCAGAAAATGTTGATGAAGATAACATGGATCATGGGGGAGCATCCAGTTCTAGAGAAAACCTTCCATCTGCAAGGAAGTGGACTAAATCACATACACCTGACTTAATAATTGGAAATCCTGATGCAGGTGTCAGAACTAGAACAACTACTTAAAGTGAATGTTTTTACAATTATTTTCTTTCTCAGACTGAACCAAAGAAAGTGGAAGAAGCTCTTCAAGATGCTGATTGGGTGCAAGCAATGCAGGAAGAGTTAAATGAATTTGAAAGAAACAAAGTCTGGACCCTAGTGCCAAGACCAAAGAACAGATCTGTTGTTGGTACAAAGTGGGTATTCAGAAACAAAACTGATAGTGATGGCATAATTATAAGGAATAAGGCAAGGTTGGTTGCGAAAGGATATTCTCAACAGGAAGGAATTAATTATGATGAAACATTTGCACCAGTTGCTAGATTGGAAGCCATAAGGATATTTTTGGCTTATGCTGCTCACAAAAAATTTACTGTCTTTCAAATGGATGTGAAAAGTGCTTTTCTCAATGGAGAATTGGAGGAGGAAGTATTTTTGCAAGATTTTGTCTCTGAGATTTTTTAAATTCTGCTGCATTTTTAAATCCTGATATATCCATATTCTGATGACCATTTTAATTATTGATTTAAATTAAGTTCTGATTTTAAAATATCAGTACTTGTTTACTTGTTTTTTTTTGGTCATTCTCATACTTGAATTTTTTTACAGAATATTGGTTTTGCAGTGAAAATGATTAAATAAGTGGGAACAGTTTAACTTTTGAATTAAAACTGACTTACCTCAATTAATGGGATTACTTGGTAAGTGGAACGGTTTTTCCTTAAAAAACTGCATGTGATAAGTGATGATTACTATTTTCCCGTGCCCATTAACTATTCATTATTGCTGCATGTCTGACATGTGTCCAACGGTTATTTTTTTTAACCAAGTATAAGTAAGAGAGAGAGAAGATTATACAATCTTTTATTTACTTTTACACTTTATCTCTCTTTCTTTGCTTTTACTCTCTCTCATCTCCTGACGATTGTTTTTCATACAGACATTTTATCAAACAACTTACAGGCAACCTTAATTTTCAATTTTTCTCATGGCACCTAAGGATTTGATCATAGATGGAGCCAAGTTCGTTCCCAACAATTATGCTGCAATCCTAAATCATGATGAAGCTCCGTCTGAGTTGCATTTTGTGCAAGATCTTCTTGCACACAGTGAAATTGGGTATGCATTAACCCAGCCTTCAGTCTTTTCAAGCCAACAAGTTATGACGTTTTAGCGGACTGGGCATTTTGATAATGGTGGTGCAACTTGTACTCCCAACATTGTTTTTGAAGTCAATGATGATGAGCATGTGGTAACTCCTGGAACAGTTCACAAGGCTTTACATTGTACCAGAAGGCTGTATTTTCTCAACACCGGAGGAACCAGCTCTACAGCAGCTCATGGCCAATTTGGGGTATGAGCAGAGTTTGGCTAAGCTTGGACAGTTGAAACGAGCACATATCAGAAAGGAATGGAGCTTTTTCTTCGACTGCATCACTAAAGCCTTCGGGAATAAGTGTTTTAACTTTGATGCCATTCCAATAATGGGTCAGCACATCGAGTATGCTATTATTAACCAAACTCATTTTGATTTTGCAAGTGTTGTGCTAGGTTTTATAGGGGATAGGATGACAGAGGATAGGAATATTGTCTACTTTGCTAGATTCTGTCAGCTTATATATAATTTCTATTGTGCTGTTGAATCCCAACCTACCACTGACTTATTTCCACCCTTTAAACTTGCAAAACGGGCTTTTAATGACTTGGTAAATGCTGACCTTAAGAAAACGGTGGTTAAACCTTTACAGATTCCTCAATCTGTAAAACAGATCCTGGTAAATGCTGATCCTCAAACCTATAGATCTGTTTATCCTGATGTTCAACCTACCACCACATCCCAAACACCACACCAACCATCAGAACATACCACACATACATCTATACCTCAACCCTCTCTCAGAACATATCTCAAAACTTATCTCACACCTTCACAGACAGCTCAACCTTCATCCTCAGCACCTACTGTGAAGCTTTCATCTTCCAAGCCCAAGAGGACAAAGACTGTTCCTCAGACACCACAGAAGAGAAGGAGGATTATTCTGAGAGATGAGTCTGATAGTGAGGAACAGGTTTCTGCATCAGAACCTGTTGTTAAAGAAGCTGAGAAGGTCCCTTCTCAGAAGGATTCTGGAATTGGGGGATCTAAGCTTCTCAAAAGGCTTAGAAGAATGACTTCTGCTGAACCTCCTAAGGAATCCCCACCTTCAAAGAGATACAAGAAACAGAGAGCTAAAAGGCCAGCATCAGATGATGAGGAAACAGCACCTAAGGAAGGAGATCAGGAATCTCTGATCTCAAAAGAATCGGAATTTGCTGAAGCTACTGCATCTCCCTCTTCATTGTCCCCAACTCAGGAAGCTGCTACAGATAAGGCAAACACACCATCCGTGTCTCCTGTACATGAAACTGTATCTCTTGTAGACCCAGGTACAAGTGCTGAAATTGATATTCATAACTTGGTTGTGCCTGAGGTTCTCTACTTAGAAGCTCCAATAACAATTAATCCATCAACAACACCTTTTACTGATGCTACTCAAACTCCAGAATTATCTACAACACCTTCTCTGCATCTAGATGTTGATGATTAGAATATAGGTGAGCATCAGGATATGGCTGTTGATCAGAACTTGGAAATATATCAGCACTTATAGGATGGTGTTGAAGCCTCGATTGCTTCTCATACTGTTGTTTTATCAGAAGATGCTGATTCTGTCCGTTCTGATGCTTCAAATGCTGATACTACTGGTGATGTTGCTACTAATGCAGATGCTGATGAAGCTGGTCCTTCAGGATATGCACCTCAACAAACTGTTCATAAATCTGAACTAGTTAAGAAGTTTGTTACAAGAGCAGCACCAGTACCTTGGAGTGAAACTCCTAGATGACAGGAGTGGACTAAGGAATGGAACTCAGTTACCTTTGTTCCATCTGACAAGATTCTTGCTGAGCACTTGGCAAAAGTTGATGAAATGTTAATTAATGATGATTTCAAGACACTGCTTCGAGTCACTGCATTGAGTACTAGACATCTGCAAGGTCTACATTCAACAACTCATGCAGAGTTACATAAAATTCAGGAAGAATTGCTCAAGCAAGAAACAGTTAAGAAAATTGAAAAGAAAAAATTCTTCCAACCTACCTTTGACAGAGTTGCTTACATTGAGAAGACCCAAGAGAAGCAACAGTCTCAGATTGATGATATTTTGAAAAATCAAGCTTCTCAGCAATCTCAACTTGATGAAATCCAAGCCTCAGTGGAATTGCTTGTCTCTCTTCTCTTACCTGCTGATGCCAAAAAGGGGGTGTTGTGAATATGTTGTGCACTTGATGAGTACCTAAACAAAACATCTAAGTAGATTTTACTTAGTGAAATAATGTAGCACTCGACGAATAAGAATTATAGTCCCGACGGATAACTCATTTTAGTCCCGACGGATGAGTAACTTATTATCCATCGAGTGAGTAGCTTATGTAATAATGAGTTTGTAGCACAGTGTTGTATACACCTTTGTATAGAATCTGTAGTAGTATATAAGTCATGTTGACTTTAACTAGATATGCAGAATAGGTTGATTAACTGTACATAAGCAATGTCTTGTAATTCTGTATAAGTGAAATGAAGTCAAGTGCCAAAATAGCTATCAACGGATGCTTAACAAAGCTTCGGCGGATGATCAAATGACTTTCAACGGATGTTTAAAATAGCAGTCGACGGATGATCAAGTAAGTCATCGACGGATGATCTGAAAGTCGATGGATGATAATATCAAGATTCAAACATCAGTTGAACAATGAAAGCTGACACACAGCCGTCGAGATGGATACAAACACACTGTGGAAGCCCATTAACTGGGTAATAGAGGACGAAAAGCAGCAAAGATCAAGACTGTTAGATTTTATATTTATTCAGTTCTTTTGACTTTGTAATCTTGGTAATATATAAACCAAGAGAGTAGCAAATAGAAAAATAAATAAGAGAGCTAAGAAACAAAAACAGAGAAATCTTTGTAAGCACTATCTTTAGCATTTCCTGTGTTCTTAGTAGTTCTATTTTGTATAAGCAGCTGTGAGCATTTCTACACACAGAGTTCTCTCGATATATTAAATATATCTCTGGTGGAATTGTTTAAATCCACCAGAAAGTTTTAAAGACTCTTGTTTTTAATTATTCTTGTTTTGATTCATTAAAGTTTATATTCCGCATTGTGCTAATCAAAACAAATATATCTATAATCGAGTTGAACATTTTTATCTTAAAGAAAAAGTTCAAGAATTCCATTCAACCCCCCTTCTGTAATTCTTGCTATATTGTTAAGGGACTAACAATTGGTATCAGAGCAAGCTCTTAATCTACAAAGAGTTTAAAGATCAAAACAATTCAGCAAGATGAACAAGAAAGATGTTGGAGTCAAAATTCCTTTTCTTGATAAAGATAATTACCATCATTGGAAGGTAAAGATGCATCTTCATATGCTTTCTCAAGATGAGGCCTATGTGGACTGCATAGAAAGAGGCCCTCATGTTCCAATGAGAGCTGCAACAGGAAATGAACCATCAGTTCCAAAGCCAAGGCATGAATGGTCTGATCCTGATCTTGAACAAGTCAGGAAAGATAAAAAGGCCATGAACATTCTGTTCAATGGTGTTGATGCAGATATGTTTGATAACATCATCAACTGCAAGACTGCCAAGGAAGTTTGGGACACAATACAGATAATCTATGATGGTACTGAGCAAGTAAGAGAAAATAAAATGCAGCTCCTGATTCAGCAATATGAGCATTTTCACAATGAAGAAAGTGAGTCACTCACTGACATTTTTAGTAGATTCCAAAAGCTACTAAATGCTCTTAAATTGCATGGAAGAGTCTATCAGACTAAAGACTCGAATCTGAAATTTCTCAGATCTCTTCCAAAGGAATGGAAACCAATGACAGTCTCATTGAGAAACTCACAAGATTATAAGGAGTTTACTTTGGAGAGACTGTATGGCATTCTGAAGACCTATGAGCTTGAAATAGAGCAGGATGAAAGAATGGAGAGAGGAAAGAAGAAAGGAGGATCCATTGCACTAGTGGCTGAACTGGAAAAGGAGAAGGAAGTGAAGATGGAAGCTGTGGAATCAACTTCAAAGGCCTGTGAAAGCAAGGGTAAAGGGCTAGCTGCAGAAAGTGAAGATTCTTTGAGTCAAGATGACATGGAGGACATTGATGAGCACCTAGCATTCCTTTCAAGAAGATTTGCCAAGCTCAAGTTCAAGAAGAACTTTGGAGCTGCCAAGCCAAATAGAAACATGGTGGATAAATCAAAATTCAAGTGTTTCAAATGTGGCTTGGCAGGGCATTTTGCAAATGAGTGTAGAAAGTCAGATTCCAGTAAGAAAAGATTTGAGTCTGTGGATTATAAGCAAAAATATTTTGATTTACTCAAACAGAAGGAAAGGGCTTTTATTACACAAGAGAATGACTGGGCAGCTGATGGTTTGGATGAAGATGAGGATGTCAGCTATGTCAATCTAGCCCTTATGGCCAAGTCGGATGAAACAGAGACAAGTTCCTCAAGCAATCAAGTAATTACTACAAACCTTGCATATTTATCTAAAGCCGAGTGTAATGATGCAATAAATGACATGTCTACAGAATTGTATCATTTGCGTGTTACACTTAAGTCCCTCACTAAAGAAAATGCTAAAATCAAAGAAAACAACTTGTTTTTGAGTGAGAGGAATAATGTGCTTGAGTCTCAGTTTGTTGAGTTTGAGAAACTAAAAATTGAGTGTAGAATTGCTATGGAGGAATTAACCGAGTCCTTGAAAAAGGAAGAAATTTTAAAGAAGCAGCTCGATCGTGAACAGGAGGTGATTAAAGCATGGAAAACATCCAGAGATGTTCATGCTCAAATCACCAAGGTTCAAGGAATTGAGTCCTTTTGTGATGAAGCCTGGAAAAAGAATAAGGAGAAACTAGAACCTATTTTGGTAGATGGATTGCTGACAGATGTAGACTCGACGGATGATGAGGACTATCCGTCGGATAACAAATTGTGTTATCCGTCGAATGATAAAAATCCTCATCCGTCGGCTGTGAGCAAACCCATTAGCAAAGCCAAATTAACCAAGCTAAATGAAAAGTACGGGTCTGTTTCCAAGAACTTTGTTTCAGGGGAGTCAAGTCAAGCCAAGAAAGGGAAGAAGGCTAATGTTGGTCACATGATTGTCAAACAGTTGAGTGACAGACTTGAGAAGATAGAGGTAAAAATAGAGACTAAAAGGAAAAAACAATAGGAATGGTAAAGTAGGGATTAACAAACATAATAACTACACACCTGACAAATATGCTCCTAGAAAAATATGTGTCAAATGTGGTAGTGTAAATCATTTGTCTGTTAATTGCAAATCTGCCATGCTTACTCCCATGTCTGTTCAGCCTCAATTCTCTAACATGAATGCCATGCCTCCTATGCCTGTTAATGCTATGCCTACACAGAACATGAATGCACAGTTTGCTAATATGCCATTTGCACCTAATCCATATTATGCTGCATACAATATGCCTCAAATGCCATTTAGCATGCCTTACTGGAATAACATGTTTGCACCAAGCATGCCATTTCCTGTTAGCCATAACATGCATAATAATTCTGTTGCATCTAGTGGTTTCAAAGGCCCAACCCAAATGACTAAGGAAGAATCTGAAATTCCTAAGTCAAATGAGTTAAGACCTAAGAAACAGAAGAAGAAAGCTAACAAGGTAGGACCCAAGGAAACTTGGGTACCAAAATCAACTTGATTTGATTTTGATGTGTGCAGGGAAATAGAAGGAATCTTTGGTACTTGGATAGTGGTTGTTCAAGACACATGACTGGTGATTCTACCCTGCTCACAGAGTTTGAAGAGAGAGCTGGCCCAAGTATCACTTTTGGAGATGACAACAAAGGTTATACTGTGGGATATGTCTTGATTTCAAAGGATAATGTCATCATTGAAGAAGTTGCCTTAGTGGAGGGTCTCAAACACAATCTGTTGAGTATCAGCCAGCTTTGTGATAAAGGCAACTCAGTAACCTTTAACAAAGAAACCTGTGTTGTGATTAATAATCAAAACAACAAAGTGGTTCTCACTGGTGTGAGAAGAGGAAATGTGTATTTAGCTGACTTCAACTCAACTAAAGCAGAATCTGTAACTTGTCTTCTCAGTAAAGCAAGTCAAGATGAAAGTTGGCTATGGCACAAGAAGCTATCCCATTTAAACTTCAAGACCATGAATGAGCTCGTAAAGAAAGAGCTGGTTAGAGGCATTCCTCTGGTGGAGTTTACAAAGGATGGACTGTGTGATGCCTGCCAAAAAGGGAAGCAAATTAAAGCATCATTCAAGAAGAAACTTGATTCAGCAATTGAAGAACCTCTGCAACTGCTTCACATGGATTTGTTTGGACCAGTCAATGTATTGTCAATCTCAAAGAAAAGATTTTGCCTAGTAATTGTAGATGATTTCTCAAAGTTTTCTTGGACCTATTTCCTAAAGTCCAAAGATGAAGCTAGTGAAATCATCATCAATCACATAAGGCAAGTTAACAATCATCCTGATTTCAAAGTTAGAAGAATCAGGAGTGACAATGGAACTGAGTTCAAGAACTATGTCATGAGAGCATTCTGTGAGGAAAATGGGATCCTGCATGAGTTTTCAGCAGCAAGGACTCCACAACAGAATGGAGTAGTGGAAAGAAAGAATAGATCTCTTATTGAAGCTGCAAGGACAATGCTTGAAGAATCAAAATTACCAACATATTTCTGGGCTGAAGCTGTCAACACTGCATGCTACACTCAGAACATCTCTCTGATTAATCAAGCAAAATGCAAGACACCTTATCAATTGTTCAAGAACAAGAAGCCAACTCTGAACTTTCTTCATGTCTTTGGCTGTAAATGCTATATTCTGAGAAATCAAACTGATCAAAATGGGAAGTTTGATGCTAAAGCAGATGAAGGAATTTTTGTTGGATATGCTGTTGGTAAAGCATATAGAGTCTACAATCTAAGAACCAACATTGTTGTTGAATCTATACATGTTGTGTTTGATGATAAAAAGATTGAAGGACTAAAAGATGGAGATTACCATGAGAGCCTCAAATTCGACAATGTTGAGATGGTCAGTGATGAAAGTGATGATGAGAGTGATCAAGAAACAGTGTCTAAGGATAATGCAGACAAATTTACTACAAATGAAGCACAAAACTCAACATCTGTCGAGTTACATAATGCTTCATCCGTCGGAAGGCAATCTGTATTATCCGTCGGAAGACAACCTGCCTCATCCGTCGGTACTCAAAATTCACCATCCGTCGGGTTATCAAAAGGAGCAGGAAGTCAAGGCAGATCACCCATAGAAAGCACCCCAATCTCGAATCAAAGATCCACAAACTCAGGGGGAATTTCTAGCAATCAAAACTCAATCACAGATCAAGACAACATTGAGGTCTCTTCATCTAGGGCTAATCTACCTCAACCAAGAAAATGGACAAAAGATCACTCCTTTGAACTGATTATTGGTGATGTTTCTTCCAGAGTTCAAACCAGGAGAGCAACTCGAGAAGAATGTCTATACAGCAGCTTCCTGTCTAAGGAAGAACCAAAGAAGGTAGAAGAAGCCTTATCAGACCCTGATTGGATTTTAGCTATGCAAGAGGAGCTAAACCAATTTGAAAGGAATAAAGTATGGAAGCTGGTACCCAAGCCTAAAGGAAAGAATCTAATAGACACCAAATGGGTATTCAGAAACAAGATGGATGAAAATGGCATAGTAGTAAGGAACAAAGCAAGATTGGTTGCTAAAGGCTATTGTCAGCAAGAAGGGATAGATTTTGATGAAACATTTGCTCCTGTTGCAAGACTTGAAGCCATCAGAATCTTCTTAGCCTATGCAGCCCATGCCAATTTCAAGGTCTATCAAATGGATGTCAAAAGTGCCTTTCTGAATGGAGATTTGGAGGAAGAAGTGTATGTAAGTCAACCTCCTGGCTTTGAAGATCCAAATTTCCCAGAGTATGTCTATTATCTACTGAAAGCACTTTATGGACTGAAGCAAGCACCTAGAGGCTGGTATGACACTTTATCAAAGTTCCTTTTGGAAAATCACTTCACAAGAGGTACTGTAGATAAAACTTTATTTTTCAGAAATGTGAATGGCTCTAGCATACTTGTTCAAATTTATGTAGATGATATTATTTTTGGCTCTACAAATGAGAAACTTTGTAAAAAGTTTGCCAAACTGATGCAAAGCAAGTATGAAATGAGTATGATGGGAGAACTAACTTACTTTCTTGGTTTACAAGTTAAGCAAGTTAGTGATGGAATATTTATTAGTTAAACTAAATATATTTTTTATCTTTTAAAGAAGTTTGATCTAATGGATTGCACATCTGCAAAAACTCCCATGGCCACTGCAACTAAGCTTGAACTAAACACTACTGAAAAGACTGTGGATATTTCAAGTTATAGAGGCATGGTTGGCTCACTTCTGTACTTAACAGCCAGTAGGCCAGATATAATGTTTGCTACATGTTTGTGTGCTAGATTTCAGGCTGATCCTAGAGAGTCTCATTTGATAGCTATTAAAAGAATTTTCAGATATCTCAAAGGAACACCAAACCTTGGCATTTGGTATCCTAGAGATTCTGGTTTTGATCTAACTGGTTATTCAGATGCAGATTATGCAGGTTGCAAAATTGATAGAAAAAGCACAACAGGAACCTGTCAATTTTTAGGAGACAAGCTTGTGTCCTGGTTCAGTAAAAAGTAAAATTCAGTTTCTACTTCTACAGCTGAAGCTGAATATATTGTTGCTGGCAGTTGCTGTGCACAGATTTTATGGATGAAAAATCAATTGCTAGACTATGGTTTGCAAGTTGAAAGGATTCCTATTTTCTGTGACAACACAGGTGTAATTGCCATCACTGAAAATCCAGTGCAACATTCAAGGACAAAGCATATAGACATCAAGTACCATTTCATAAGGGAACATGTAATGAATGGTACTGTAGAGTTACATTTTGTTCCAAGTGAGAAGCAACTTGCAGATATTTTTACCAAGCCACTGGATGAATCCACCTTTTCTAGGTTGGTAAGTGAGTTAGGTATGCTTAATTACTCTTGAATTTATCTGAATTATTCTTGCAAGTTGAAAAAAAGCCAGAAATTTAGTTGATTTTTGGTCTTGGAAGAAATTTTGGCTAAGTCAAAATTTGTATCTCGACGGATGACCATTATCCATCGGGTTGAGTCATCCGTCGATATACAAATTGTAAATAAAAATCAATTACTTTTCTGGAATATTTTAAAGCTCGACGGATAACATCTTATCCTCATCCGTCGAAGTGTCTAAATCTTAACCGTTAATTCCCTGAACATTATCCATCGAGTATACTTACAGTTTGTAAGCATTACACGACGGATAATGGGTGGAATTTTTAAAAGTTTATTTTAAAACGGTTATTTTAGGCAATTTCTTTTGGGTAATTTACTTCTCTTTATTATTTTTATCCGTTGATTTTGAGTAGAGTATAAAAGCTTATTTCATTCTAATCATTTTCTTTTATCATTCTCAAATTCAACTGTGTTATTTCATTCTCTCTCAAGCAAAAATCCTCTTTCTCTTCAAGCATCTCTTCTCTAACAATGGCACCCGTAGTAAAGATCATGTCACAGACTGGGTTCATCTATGAGAAGAACAACTTCACTGCCTTGGTCAATAAGGGGATTCAGCAATCTGAAGACTATCATAAGATAATGGACTTCGTGAAGAACTGCAAGTTAAGTTTTGCTATGCTGGAATCACCCACAATCTATTGTGAAGTTGTTGAGGAGATGTGGACAACAACAATCTACAACTCTACTGACAAAACCATCACTCTGACCATCAAAGGTAATGTTTTCTGTATCAATAGTGATGTAATAAAAGCATGTTTCAAGATTCCTGATGATAATGTTACTGCACCACACACTGGCACTGATATTGTCAATATGCTAAATTCCATTCATTATGCACTTCCTACTGGAAAACTAAGTGAAATTAGAAGACTAGGTCTTAGGAAGGAATGGAGTTACTTGTGTGATGTAGTAACTAAGGTCTTTTCTGGAAAAATCAGTAATTTTGATTCTGTGAACATTTCCATGCTTAACATGCTATACATGCTAGTTACAGACAAATATTACAATTTTAGTGACCTGGTTGTGTATGAGTTAGGTTTTAAACTAGGTGACTTAGCCAAAAGAGGAAAGAATATTTACTATGCTAGATTTTTTATGCTTTTGGCTAACCATCTTTATGAAGAGATTGTACTTGAGAACCCAACCAACAAATTAGCTTGTTGGGTTCAAGAGAGAATAATCATTACAGATTTGAACAGAGCCAACCATCACAGGGATGTGCCAATGTTCTATTTTCCTGTAATGCTGACACCTCAGGTAAGTGAGGTAAGTTCATCTACACCCTCAACTATTCCAATCCCTTCTATTTCTTTGACATTAGGCATAGCTATGGCAACTGTGACAATGACCAAACAGTTGCCTACCAAAGTTGCCAAAACAACTGTAATTCTTAAATCCAAATCAAAGAAAACCCCCTCTGGTATCTCTCAAAAGGTACCAGTTGAAAAATCTACCAAAGCCAAAGAGGGGAGTGTGAAGGAGGGTAAGATAGGTGAGGGAAAGGGTGAACATCAAAGAAACCCCAAGGATAAGGTTGGAGAGATGAGTGAATCCCAGCCTAGCCACACTGCAGTTTCCCAACAAACTGCAGTGCTTAAAAAGGACAGAAGCTCACTTCTAGCTGCATCCTCCCAAAAGGATGTGGCTATTGAACAAAGCTCTCATCCAAGAGCACAGACCAAGAGGGTTAGGGACACAAGCTCACACCAAACTTACACTAGAAAGAAGAAATCCAAAACAACTGGGGATGCACAGGGCACACACTTAGTGCAAACTGGTGCTAAAGACACAGTCCCTGCACCTTCTCAAATTCAGATTGATGTGGCTCCAATAAATGTGGAGTCACAGCCAAAATCTCTCATTATAGAAGCCACTGAAACACAATACTCACCAACCAACTCACTGGAAATGGACATGATAAACACTTCAATTCCTGATTCTCCTTCTTTAACTCTGTCGGGGAAGCCAAAATCCAGTGCAAGTGAGCATCATCTTTTAGATGATTTGTTGGCTCACTTGCCAATTCTTTCTGATTCTATTGTGACATCTGTGCCTCAAATAACTTCAATCAACACAGAGTCAACAATAGTTTCTCTTCCCACCTCATTCATTTCTACTCTCTCGATGGATATTGCTCATCCGTCGAGTGGTGATTGTGTCCCGATGGATAAGCTTAACAGCAGTTATCCGTCAGATAGCTTTACCACTCACCCGACGGATATCACTTATCCGTCGAGTGTCTCTGCACAACTTCAAACTTCAATAATTTCAAGTGCAGAAGATTTGGTGGTAATACAATCACTCTTAGGACTGAGAGAGGAGAGTGTATTGAGTGAGAGGCTGGGTTGCTCCCAGGCAAAAGGAGAGGAAAATAGTGAATCTCAGCAATCCATTCATTCAGGATTGGCAAAAGTGAGTGAGAGGAGTCCCACCTTAGTAGGTGAAGGTGAGGGTGTGAGGGTGGGGAGCCAGGGTGAGACCCTGATGCAACAAAAGAGAGAACATGAGAGAAAAGCAGGTACTGGAAAAATAAGGATGGAACCAGCCATTGCTAGTGAGTCAATGATTGTGGATGATGCTGAAAAGGAAAGACAATTTCAGCAACATTACAAAGCTGTAATTGATAACATTTCATTGGATGCTGACACTTTTACTCACCCTGTTTCAGCCTATCAACTGTTGGCTGCTCAGAGCAATGTGGAGGCAGAGCAGACTTTGCACTTAGTGCACACCACGGAATCTCTTCAAAGAGATAAAGCTGCTGTAAACAGGATGCCTCCTCAAGCTGGAGAGCCATCTGAAGAATTTGGAGTAAATTCTGATGATGATGACTCTAGTTCTTTGCATGGAAGCATGAACTTAGGGGGAGCTGAAGGCCCAAGTTCTGCTTTAAGTTTACCTGAATGGGCATGGGCAAAGGACTTTACTCCAGGACAATTTGAGGTGTCTTTGGTAAAACAAGTAACAGCTATTCAGCAAGCCCTTCAGGAAGCTTCAGATGCTGGTACCAAGGCTGTTCTTAAAGCTCATCTAGACTCTTTGCACTTAATGAAGATCCAACACTCCAGACAGAATATCAGTGTGGATGAATTGAAAAAGGAGATAGCTGACTTAAAGACATACAACTCTGAGAAGCTGGATTCAATAATGCCATATGGTACCATGCATGATCTTTTACTAAGGTTGAGAAGAGAATCAGATTCTGACAAGAAGATAGCCAAGCTGGAGACCCGAGTCCAGGTTATTGAGAATTCAGTGGCTCTACTTCTTCAAAATCAACAGACTCAGACAAATCTTCTCATGCAACTGGCTAAAGCACAAGGCCTAACTCCTCCACTTGATGATAACAAAAAGGGGGAGAGAGAATCAAGTAAGGGGGAGAAAGGACCAACTGAGGGGGAGAACATTGTAGTTCAAATCAGCAAAGTAATTGTACCTTCAATTACTATCTCCAAGACACCAGTTGCAGATGGTATAGATCTTATAAATGCAGCAACAGCAAATTTGAAAGATGCTGATAAAGAAGAGTTGACTCTGATCAACTGGAAAAAGATTGATGAGGAAATACAGAAAAAGTTTCATTTAGTCAAGGAACCAGATCAGTCAGCCATCCATCACTCTCATGTCAAGCCAATCAATGTGAATGAGATGAGCATGAACTATCTGGAGAAAGGACAATCTTCATGCATCAAGACTACAAAGGCTGAGATAATTCTTAAACCAAGGGCAAACTATCCAAAGTCATCTTTGAAGAACCCTATGGATACTGTGTATGAGACACCCAAGCCTGATAAAAAGAAGCTTCTGTCAAGATCTATTCTCCTCTACAAAGATCCATCTGATTCAGCCTCAAGAAAGAGAATTGCAAAAATATTCAGAAATGGGAAGGAAATTTGTGTGGTAGCTGGACATCCATAATTTGCTCATGCAAAGGAAGAAGAAAAAGCCAGATTGAAGCAGGAAAAGAGGCAAGCTGCTCTAGATGCAAAGAAGTCTAAACAAAGGAAAGAACAGTTTGATATCTTGACCAAGCTACAGGCTGTGAACTCTTCTCAACAAATTCTCTCTCAAGCTACTGAATCAAAGAAGAAGATTGAAGAACATAAGAAATCTCCAAGAAAGAAAGAACTGGCTAAAAGAACAAAAAGAAAGTTGGATATTGTTAACAAGGAATTGGAAGATCAATTTCTAATGGAATCCACTAAAGCTGAAACTCAAGCATCAAAGCCCTCTGTGGTATTTGAAGACATAAGGGTGGTGGATCCCTACAGGAACATACATGGAGAGCCTATTGTGCCAAAGGATGAGCCAATAGAGTGGGATAAATTACCAATTCCTGACTTCAACTTGCCAATTCTCACCAAGCCAAGAAGGACAAAATCAAGGGCAGTCAAGAAAGTGAAGCTGTCACCTCTCAAATCCAAGGCAGTAGTCAAAGCTCAACCCAAGGTCAACAAGGGAGACTACTTGTACTTGTGTGACATCAAAGAATTCTCAGACCTAAACCTTTATCTGGAGGAGCTGGATGAGGTAAGGGCAATTGATGCATACAGAAACCTACCTGAAAGGTTGGTATTCAAGTACAAAGGAGGAAGGGAGATTCAGTGGCCTCTTCACAGGATACTTCAAGAAAGCCAAGCTGTGTTGATCAAAGTCTATTCATCCTTCAAGAAAAACTTTGGGTTTAATGTAACTGCAAGAAGATTAGTATTGAAGAAGATTGAAGAGCTAAGGAGTGTTAGAGCCAAAGATGCACTACCCAAAACTCTTAACATCCCATACACAGGGAGAAGAGTGCATCTAAGGCCCTACTGGCTGATGGAATTCATGGATGACAAGGGTGTGAGAAGATTCTTCAGATTAGAAGACCAATTGAGTATCTCTGGCAATGAGACTCTCTTGGAAATGCAAGAAATGTTAGATCTCTCAGAATCTGATGAATTAGAATTCCACAGACAGCTCCAGAATCAAATTGAAGAAAACAACAGAAAGCTTGGAAGAAGATCCAGACCTTCAAGAAACTAGAAAAATCTGCTCAGGCTAGAGGAGCATCTTGAACTGACTGTGAGCCAAACCTTGTATATCTTGTTTAAATTGAAGCACTTTCAGTTTTATCTACTTATCTTTAAAGATATATATTTAGGATGTTTTGTTATCATCAAGTATCTCTTAATTTATGGCTACAATTCCAGTAGAGATAAATTGGGGGAGATTGTTGTGAATATGTTGTGCACTTGATGAGTACCTAAACAAAACATCTAAGTAGATTTTACTTAGTGAAATAATGTAGCACTCGACGGATAAGAATTATAGTCCCGATGGATAACTCATTTTAGTCCCGACGGATGAGTAACTTATTATCCATCGAGTGAGTAGCTTATGTAATAATGAGTTTGTAGCACAGTGTTGTATACACCTTTGTATAGAATCTGTAGTTGTATATAAGTCATGTTGACTTTAACTAGATATGCAGAATAGGTTGATTAACTGTACATAAGCAATGTCTTGTAATTCTGTATAAGTGAAATGAAGTCAAGTGCCAAAATAGCTATCAACGGATGCTTAACAAAGCTTCGACGGATGATCAAATGACTTTTAACGGATGTTTAAAATAGCAGTCGACAGATGATCAAGTAAGTCATCGACAGATGATCTGAAAGTCGACGGATGATAATATCAAGATTCAAACATCAGTTGAACAGTGAAAGCTGACACACAACCGTCGAGATGGATACAAACACACTGTGGAAGCCCATTAATTGGGTAATAGAGGACGAAAAGCAGCAAAGATCAAGACTGTTAGATTTTATATTTATTCAGTTCTTTTGACTTTGTAATCTTGGTAATATATAAACCAAGAGAGTAGCAAATAGAAAAATAACTAAGAGAGCTAAGAAACAAAAACAGAGAAATCTTTGTAAGCACTATCTTTAGCATTTCCTGTGTTCTTAGTAGTTCTATTTTGTATAAGCAGCTGTGAGCATTTCTGCACACAGAGTTCTCTCGATATATTAAATATATCTCTGGTGGAATTGTTTAAATCCACCAGAAAGTTTTAAAGACTCTTGTTTTTAATTACTCTTGTTTTGATTCATTAAAGTTTATATTCCGCATTGTGCTAATCAAAACAAATATATCTATAATCGAGTTGAACATTTTTATCTTAAAGAAAAAGTTCAAGAATTCCATTCAACCCCCCTTCTGTAATTCTTGCTATATTGTTAAGGGACTAACAGGGGGAGAAAGTAATTAAGTCCAAATACAAAACTGATCAGACACTAAAGGGGAAGGATGACGAAAAAGATGACCAGGGAAACTCTGGAATGGGTGGAGGTCATGGTCAAGGTAGAAGTTTCTCATCAAGAAGAGCTGAAATTACAAGTCACGGGACAAGTTCTGATGCTGGAAAAAGAATTACTTCTGCTACTGGTAAAAGGATAAGTTCTGATGAACTTTTGGATCTTGATGAAGAAATGTCAAGACAGTTATTTCTTAAGGAAAATCCAGGAATGGACTTGGAGAGTCTGATGGAAAAAGAAGCTAGACTTAAATCAGAAAAAGTCAAATCTAAATCTGAAGCTTCTGGTAAAAAGAAACTTTCAAAGCTCAAAGGCATTGTGATAAAAGAAAGGACAAATCATGTAGCAACCGAAGCTAAATCACAACTGCAGATAGATCCAAGGTCCAAGGGCAAAGAGAAAGTTGGTGAACCTATCAATGTTTATGTGCCTCCTGTGAATGAAGAAATTACTGATGAAGATGCTGATCTTGCTCTGACTTCAAGAAAAGTTTCTAAGACAACCTCTGACATGGCTCAAGTTGTTCAGAGTCAAGAGATAGTTAGTTCTGATATCTCAAAGAAGCAAGTAACATCTGACATAGCTCAAGTTAACTTGATATCAGAAGATAAATCAAAGGAAACCTCTGACATTGCTCATGTTAAACCTTCGAAGATACTCCTACCAGGATTCACCAAAGCCAAACAGACTCAACCTTTGGAGACTGCTGTAAGTGGTTTTGAAGCAAGAGTGGTTACTGGAAAGGAAGCAAGAGATAAATCTGGATTGGGTAGTGCTGATGAAAGAAGAATACAAAACACAACCGATGATCCAACTTCCTTAAGTGAACCAGGTATTGGAGCAACTCCTGAAAGATTGAATCAACTAGATACTGTACAGATGGTTTACCATACCTACTTGAAAGAATACATCTTGTTGTACTTCATGACAGATGGTAGGGTTTATCATATAAGGGAAAATGCCATTCCACTGAAGTATTTTGGAGAATTGGAACATGTATTATTCTTACTTCAAGTGAATGACAAAATAACAGAAAGTGCTGCAAACTATTTGAAGAGTCAAATTCAGAGACAGAAAAGGTTTTATTCTGTTAAGTTTGACAGCACATATCTTCCAAAGTACAGAGATCACAAGGGTGATATTGTTGAGATGAAGCCTAACTCTGCTAAGATTATAACTACCTTTCTGGGTTACAAGGCTGTGGAATTCAATCTTGAGTCTGACAAGGCATATTTGATCAGATTGGATCAGGACATAAGGAAAGCTAAAATTAATGATCTCAGGGCTGCAATTTTTCAAACTAGTGAAGATTCTGCAGAACTTAAAGATGCTAAAAGGAGGATGATTGATGAACTCAGATATGCTGAGAGATGTTTATTAAAGAACTATCTCAGAACAACTCCTGACATCAGAGAGATCAGAAAGTGAAGCCAAGTCAAGATCTACAACTGCTCAAATTCTGATATGAATACAGACTGAAGTTGTTATCAGAAGTTAAAGTTGGTAAAGCTTTAAGGACTGTAAGTTGTAGTTATCTAGTCAAATTCTTATGCATTTGTACTTAATGTTTTTGACATCATCAAATATCTGTTAACTTGTATATTATACTAATTTACAAGTTGGGGGAGATTGTTAGATATATTTGATAATGTCATGTCTAATATGATTTATGTTTAGTTTTCAGATCTTACTTAAACATGACAAATCAACACTTATATTGAAGTCAGAACTTAAGTCGTCAGTACTTAAGGTTCAAGAGATATTTATCAGAAGATAATATCAGGACTTAAGGGAAACGTTCAGATAAGGAAGGCGGCTGATTGAAAGGAAAAGAAGATCAAGACAAACATAAGAAGAGATATGCATGAAGAAGGAATTCTATGAAGAATAGAATATGTGGAAGAAAAGATATCTGATTGATATATTTTAGGAAGCAGAATTATATTCCCTATCAATTAGTGATTATCTTGTAACTGTGTAGTATATAAATACAGACATAGGGTTTACACTATAAGTGTTATCATTATCGAGAAGATTATTCATTGTAACCCTAGCAGCTCTCGTGATATTTGTTCATCACTGAGAGAGAACAGTTCCATACTGTAACAAAGTTTATTGTTTTGAATAAAGTTTGTTTTCTGTTACTTGAGTTATTAGAGTTCGATTTGATTGTGCTATACACTGTATTCACCCCCCTCTACAGTGTGTGTGACCTAACATAAGTGTTGACAATCTTGATAATAATCTACTATTACCCAAATAATACACTAAAAATATATATATTATATATACTACATCTAAAATATTACATATAATCTATAATAAATATGTCAGGTTTTAATCGGGTTTCGGGTTCGAATCGGGTTTGGATTGGATTTCGGATTTCAGATCGGGTATCGGTTCAGTATAGTTGAAATCCAAATCCAAAATTTCGGGTTCGGTATATCAAAAACTTCGGGTTTCGGATCGGATATCCGTCGGATCGGATTAATTTGTCATCCCTACGTTTTACAATATGGTTAAATATCAAGTACGTCACTTACTGCGTATAAATATATCAAGTGAGTCACCGATTACAAACCTGACTCAAATAAGTCACTCATTTGAAAATTTGTATAATAAATATCACTCTATCGTTAGTCGAAATTCTTAAAAGTATTATATATTGAGTTTCGCGCATTTTTTATGAATAATATTACATCCAAATGAAAGATTCTGAGTTTTAGTATTTTAGATAATATTTTGAGATTATTAAAAATTTATATACTGTTTATTTTTATTTAAATCAAATAAAATAATCAAAAAATTAAAAATAAATAGTTGATAAAATTTTAAAAATCTAACAATATTATCTAAAATAGTAAAACGCATAACCTTTCATTTGGATATAATATCATTCATAAAAATTGTGCGAAACTCAATATATAATACATTTAAGAATTTCGACTAACGATAAAATGATTTTATTGATACAAATTTTTAAAAGAGTGACTCATTTGAGTCAGTTTTGTAATCAGTGACCCATTTTATATATTTGGATGTAGTAAGTGACCTATTTGATAATTAATCCTTTTAAATATATGGCCGATAAAAGTTTTAAGATAATAATATTTTATTGTTATTGATAATTTTTTTAAATGGTTATATTGATAAAATTGAGAATAATAAAGAGCGATGTTTATAACATTTAATAAAAGTTCTTGATGTCCTTCGATGTCCCAAGTAATATTATTTTGTAGTATTAAAAAGATGAATGTAATAGTGTAGTCTCCCCTCTTCTCCTATCCTAGGGTTAGGATTTGTCCTTTCCCAGGTTCAAAGAGGCCCTTTCACTGATTTTTTCCGGTGTAAAACCCCAACCCCTTCATTTTTTTGTTCTCATAAATTTTTCTTCAATAAAACCCAATTTTTTAGGTTTTGTGTGTCTCTCTTATTGGGGTGTGTGTTTTGTCTCTATTTTTAGAGTATTTTTGTTATGTTTTTGTTCAATTATGGTTGGGTGTATTTGGCGTTAGATCCGTTGAGAACGATTTTGTTGATATTTTTGGTGATTTGGAAAGCTTTCATCGAATCTTGGACGGTGGTGATTATTACAAGAGTACACCTTTCACAATCAAGGATTGTTCATCCTTCGAGGGTTTACACTTTCAGCATGTTTATAGCTGGTATCCGACATATAGATAGTTGGGGTGCCTTCAGCATGTATATAGCTGGTAATCGACATGTAGATTGTTGGGGTGCCGCTTCTCCAATCTCAGTTTATGCGATTGGTGTTTCTGAACACTGGGCTAACAATAATTTTTACGTTATATGGTCAGTTGTGATGTTGCTACTTTCTGGGACGTTGGTGCAGTTTGGATTGCTTGGTATGTCTTTGATTTCATTTTTAAATTCAAGAATTCTTAAATTCAGTGTGTTAAACAAGCAAATTATCTAATTGGTTTTAGTATGTTATTGGTTTTCCAACCTGGTTATATTGGCAGTCGGGGGTTTGTCCCGACTGTATTATGTTCAAGTTAATGAAAAATGCTTTTTATTTGAAAAAAAGATGAATGTATGCTTTGATTTATAAAATTTTGTAGTTAAATAACAATTTATGTATATATTAAAATTTATATTAATGGTATATAAGATAGGTGTATAAATTTAAAATTTTCAAATTTTTAATTTATTTTTTTAGCATTAATTTAAAGTTAGTTGACAATTAAAATGTTTGAAAATTTTAATTTGTTATAGGGTTTTGTTGGGAGCTGTGCTTTTTATAGGTTAACCCACTTTAAACCATTGGATAAATTTTTATCAAAGTCTTTTCTCCCTTTTATTTGATCTCATTGTCTGTTGTATCAAACTTAACCTCTTGTTGTTTCATTGTCTTCATCTACATGTATATTCTTTTTCTTCTTTTGTAGTTTTACTGTTAGTTCCATTATTCTACTTTTAGTCTTCTATAAAAGTTGTAACCTATATTTGTCATCTTAATTTTGTAGAATTAAAATATCATATCAGTTTATCGTGAAAGTGATTTCGTAAATTAGAGTATGTATGTCCATCACATCGGTTCATGTTCTTAGATATGGAGCGTATTTCAACTTTCGGTGCGTAATACTACCCCGGGTTCCAGTTTGAACAATTTAGTAAGTTCTTGCATGTACCACATTTTTCAATTTTTCCGGATTTAATGATTTGGGTCAAATTAGTATGTAATTGATAACTATTGTTTTGTATGTGTTAATACTTATAATTTGATAATTTTTTAGATTTTGCCGCATGCATTATGTTTATGATACGAGTCTGATATTCCTTGTGGTGTGAAGCTTGTTGTGCGTAATGTGTATGTTATTTGGTTGGGTTATAATAAAGCGGAGGAGCGTTTTAAAGAGATCTGGTCTTTCTTTCAATATTCGAACATCATGGGTGGTGAGACATTGGTTTTTGAAAATTGTCAAGGATATGAGTTCAAAGTTTGGATATTTGATATATTTTGGGTGTGAATTGAACTATCCCCGATGCCTAGTTCTTATTTGAATGTTCATGGTATGTATGTAATTGTTGTTTTATTTGCACCCTTTATTGGTTGTTTTCTTTTTCACATGAAGTGCTTGACAATATATTTTTACCACATTGTAGCCCTGCCTGAACATCCCGGTTGGAGTTTTATTCAACATTTAAGTTGGGGCGGAAAAGTTTGTGATTCGATTGTAAGTGAATTTATTGATTTCTGAGGTTTTTTTCATCATGAAGCTTCACTACATTTCATTTATTTTAGACAATTTAATCATTCATCTTGTATGCTAGGTAATCCCTTTTGAGTTCCTTGATGTGCTTGGTGATCGTATTCCTCCACGAGTATTTTTTGTGGTTTCTAGTGGTCATGAGATTGTTGGAACTTTTATGGAAAGAACGTTGCGGATAGAAGGGTTAATCAACATTTACAACATGTTAGATGCTCGCGAGTTTAAAGGATTATACATGTTACAGTTTACATCTGATGGCGTGTCGAGGTTTAAGGTTAACGAATGTGCAAATTCACAAATGCAAACTCCGATTGGTCCCTTTCTGTGTGGTATGTGTAAATTCCTTGATCAACATAGAAAGTATCATTGAGTTTAAGTGAAGGTTATTTTAAAAGTATGTTATCTTCGTAGGTGAATCCCCTAATGTTGGGATAACGACTGTAACACCCCCAAATCCGGGGTCGGGGATCTGGGTTGTCACGAGTTCCATTTCCCTTAACAATACTTAATCTAAATAAACAACCAATTGCTACGTACTGTGACCCCACAATATACACACACACCACAAGTTATAGCCTCAGAGATGAATACCAAAATGACACAAGTCATTTTATTCCACAATTATAAGTCATTACACCTCAAAAGGGGTTTCTGAATAGATTTACATATTCTTTGCCATTATTACAATTCATACTATACATAAGTCTGGTACATCAACAGTTGAAAACCTAGCCTATTGGTTGTTCCTACCTCAGCTACAATGACATCAACGCCTACAGGAAACTGCGGATCGTTTCCTATCCGCTTGCGACTTGGGAGTTTGGTCCTGTTCATCTTGTCTATCTGTTCTTGTGTGATGACAGAAGAAAGCAAGGGTGAGCAACAAGCCCACCGAAATAATATGTAATAATTAACGATATATGAGCATTCTCATGGTACTCATGGAAGTCTTGGTCAAGAAGAAATGAACCAATTTTGATATCTTAATGCGACGAAGTCGCAAAATATTCAGTATATATATACATATATACTTTTCAAAATCTTTGAAATCCTCTGACATGTATAATATACACAGAGTTCCAATTTATAACTGTATAAAAATATCGTTGCAAGGTGATCTCATATATCTAACCTTGTCTCAACGTTTTTCTGAAAATTTTTGTCATGCATAAGATAATCATTAACCAGATATAAGTTGAAAAGATGAAGTTACAAGATACTCCAATATACTTATATCTTTTCCGAATACTACTTGAACTACCACAGTTCAAGGTATAATCAGTTTCAAAAGTTCATCACATAGATGAGACTACAAGATAATACTTGAATAGATTCAATCTTTGAAATATCATTATAAAGAATGAAGTTACGAGATACTTCATTAAGTCCCGATATATATATACACCTATATATATACATTTCATACACTCTTCTGCTATGGAAGTATAAGCAGAGTTGTCATTCCCAAGAATTTTAGAAAGAAGAAACTTTGGCATAAACCTGATATCTTGCTGATCAGGCAAATATACCAATTAAGTCACCTTTTCTACTAGTAGATGGATGAATTTCCCACTGGTCATCACTCTGGCCGCATTAGGACCTTATACTGGACTGCCACTCAGCCGCTTACGCTTAGATGGACTGCCACTCAGTCAGTTACACCTTGATGGACTCCCACTGAGCCCATGTCGCTTATGCCGACGCATTTTGATTGGGCTTACTTCCCGAATGTTGGGCAAGTAATCAAACTCTTTTATTAAACTAGCAACTTTGTTGCATCAAAAATACGCCATGGAGCCGGATCCCTTAGGCTTTGAGTGAGTATTTAAATCCCCTTCGAAAGGAAGATCTTAAATTTAAAAATGAGTTTTGGGATCCGCTCTAACTTTTAAAATCATTTTGAAGACTCGAAAATATTTTAAAGAATGTTTAGAGTAATGATGATTTAATAAAATAAATCAATCCCGATATGTAGGAAAAATATCTGAATATTATTATTTAAATAATATTCCCATAAAGGATGATCTTTATAAAAATAATTGAAGTAGAAGTTTTAAAACTCATACTTTAAACGAATAATAAATAACAAAAGATATACTTATACGAAAGTACAATTTTTATTTAAATAATTGAAAATAAGTTTGATTATTATTCAAAACCATCGAATATACCTTATTCGATTAATAGTTATAGAAAACTATATAATATATACTCGAGAACCTCGCCTCCCGGTTTTAGGAAAAGGTTCAACTTTGGGTCCCCTATACTAAGGGTATACGTAAATAATGCATATCTTTAGCATAGATATTATGCAGTTTATAACAATTGAATCAACAATGAAATATCAAGATTACGAATAAGGCATGAATATATATATATATATATCATATCAACATGCTCCAGTATATTGCAAGATTTTGCAAATAATAACCATGCACTTATCTCAAGATAATGCATCAATATATTACATCACAACAACAGTATACCATGTAGAAAACTTGCCTGAGCGTTCTGGGATAGACTTAAGCTTAGAGTGAGTCCGGTAACCTATGAACAACAACATAAGTCAGATTTAGACCACGGTCTCTTAAGAAACTAGTCAAAACTCACTCATACCCTAACGGTCGCTTATGGTTGCTTAAACGCATAACAATTTGCGTTAATCGCTCGCGTACCCTCGGCTCCACTAATTTTATTAAATTAACCGTTACGAATTTTAAGGCGACTCTTTCACGAATACTCTACCAACTGACCAATTAATCTTACATAATTGTTTCGTACTTCAATTAGTCATTTAAGGACCTTAATCAAGGTTTCAAAGTAAAGCGAGGGGTAATGGTTCGCTCGCGAAACGCCGTTACTTGAAACGGTCATTTCTCCTAAACCGTACATCGGATCCAAGCGAACCACATATCAAAATGAAGCTTACAACACGGTCTAGCTAAACATGACAAAGTTACAGATTGGTCAGTGAGATTTCTGTACCGAACACTAAGAACAAACAGTTGAATGAAAACGGGCATTACGACGGCTATGTTTACGCGAGTACCAATGTTTATACTACTCCAATTAACCACAAAGCAACTCATAACCATCAATACAACCCAAATTCATCTAAACCTTATCACATCAGTCCATAACCCCAAGATTTTCCAACTCATTCAATCACAAACCTGAGCTACTAACTATACTTAAGATTCATTAACCAACAACCAAGATTCATAACCCAAAATCACTACAAATCCAACCAAACTTTAAACAAACAAGAATCATGCTTCTCATAAACTATATCAATCAAAACCACTCCTAAATACTCAAAAGTAAAGCTAGGGTATGAGGTTTTACCTTCCTTGGTGAGTAGAATTAACTAAGAAGCTTGAAATAGCTCTTGAAAGTCCTTACCAAAGCTAGCTCTAACAAAAAACATAAGATCAAACAATTATAATTCTTGAAAACACTATTCACTCTCTTTTTCAATGTTTTATTGAAAAATATTGTGAAGGAATTTGTGGCTTAAATTCCTAGGATAGCTATAACTAAGTACAAGGGACCTAGGATAATTACCTTACAAAATAACAAAACTTGGATAAATCTACTTTTCATGCTTATGTCATCATGATTGTGTCATCTTTTAACACATGTTGTGACACCCTTGTACCTTATTTTATTTATATGATTTAATATAATTAAATATATATACTCATAAAAACCTAATAGGTTCAAGTGCTCAAATTTTAATTTCACACAAACATATGTATTAATATTACAAACCACGTTCTTCCTTTAGTTATACAAACGGATTCGACACAAAAATTATAAATAACTTCCCAAAAGACTTAGCCACATATAGCTATATATACAAGTGCTGAAGAGTAGGGAGTCTGGAGCATTAGCTGGCCGACCTGTGACTTAAACCTGTATTTACCACTCCAAACTTGATATCACGCAAAAGTCTATTTTTTTGGATAACCCGTAAAGTATTTGCATTTGATATGAGTTACAACTCAATGAGCATAAATCAATATAACTTTTACTCTAATAAATTTAAAAATATAAAAGAACAATAAAATACTTATGTCTTGTATATGAATACATATGTGCTAATATTCTCTTGACTTTTATTGTTGTGACCAATCAATCTTTTAGTATCATTCCGGAATTCACATTGTTTCACGTTATTGCCTCAAAGGCTCATAATTCACGTTAATAGCCAAAAAGGCTGGAAATTCACATTGATAGCCACAAAGGCTTCTAGTTCACGTTAAAAGCTAGCTAGGCCTATCTTTGATACTATAATATTGATGGTCACAACGCCTTTAATTAATCCAAGTGCTTATTTATCTTTATAGCATGTTAAAAAGAATTCAAGTAGCAGGTTATACGATTATAACTATTTTACAGCGAGTACAACACAATAAGTATACAGTCACATAATATAAACAGTTTACAACATGCACATATAATTATACAATATATTCAAGTAATATTCTCATAATCAAGTAATTAAAATGAACTTATAAAGATAATTATATTAGGACAAAATTCCGATTTATACTCATCTCGTGTTGCTTTCACGTTGATTAATTTATCCAAATTTCTCTACAGGGTATTAGTCTTATCACCGATTTTTGGACAGACCTTTATCCGCGAACAAGAGCAAGAGACTAGAGACTAGTACTTGTGCTTTGTATTCTCAACCACCTTTCTTCGTTTTCCTCCCTCATATTTTTTTTATCTTTTTTTTTCTCCCTCTAACATATCTCTCTCCCTCGACTTAATACTACTAGAGAGGGTTAGTAACACCAAATATGGACACTAATCTTACCCCATATCTCCATGTGTAGCTGCCTCAAATTATTAACTATTAAACTTATTTGATATATCCAGACTTAAGTTATTGATAACCATCCAATAAACCCATTTTTCTTTATTTACTTAAATATATTATATTCAATTTCTTTTACCAAAACTAAGATCCTAAAGTAATATCAATAGATAAAAGCCCATAGTGTAAATTTTCATATTTCGATTCAAACCTAAAAGTTCATATAATTCGCTTAATTACAACTTAATTTTTTTTCTAAACCTCAAATCAACTATTATTTTACTACCATTCAATTCTATTATTATCAACAAATATGACCACATAATTATTTTTATTAAAATAAACCATATTTTTTGTAAGAAATTATTAACTAATTAATCTATTATTTATTCATTTTCTTTTTAAATCTAATATTAGCCTAAAATAATTTGGTAGCCAATTCCACGTGCTATCTTATCATTTATATAATAATAGATTTTTGGCCAAGTGACCTGAAGTTGGTCACTCCCCGTACATGCCCATTTTCTAATTTCTCTCTTCTTCTTTTTTTTCAAGGATACAAACTAGAGACTTGGCTTCATTACACCATTTTCTAATTTATAACATAAATAATTTATGTGACCATTTTAATATTAGATCATGGTTTCTCCTCTTTTTTGAACACTTAAAATAAATGATATATTATACCACAGCTAACCAAACTTGTTTCTATTAATTGGTTCATAAATGAGATGTTAAAGAGCATAAGAGGTAGCCCATTTTAATTATTATTATTTTATTTTATTATTTTAATTTTTTTTGCCCATCTCCCCTTAGTAATCTATGTTAACACTTCCTTTTAATTGGGCTTTACAAATTGTAAAAGAAGGGCCCATGAAACCAAACTCATGTAATACTAATTCATGTACTTTAATAATATTATTTATTTCTTTTACTAACATTCAATATTTTATTATTATTATTATTATTATTATTATTATTATTATTATTATATATCATCATTTGTTTATACATCTACTTCTATTCTAATTTAATTTTAAATACATAAACTTAATGATGATCGTGTAACTATTGGCATTTTAATATAACTCCTTTAGCCTCAACTTGTATTTGAAAATTAAATTTAGCATAACAGTATATCAATTTAAATATTTACCTAACAAATTTTTAATCTTTGTAACTTTAATAGTTACTTTCCTGATAATATTAAGCTACCACATAAATGTCAAATAACTATATGCATACACTTTGAAATATATAAATATTTTACACATTTATACTAAATTCCCTTGACTCATTATTAACAATAACAAATAACATAATTAAAAACTTAAATAAAATATAAATGACTTATTATTAAATATTAAATGCATGCTCGTGTGTGCTTCTCGGACAGAGATGTGACAACTCTCCCCTCCTATTAAAAATTTCGTCCTCGAAATTAGATACCTGTATTGTTGAATAGGTAGGGATACTGACGTCTCATGCTCTACTCAGTTTCCCACGTTGCTTCTGAAAGGAATATGTCCTAAGTCCAATCATGTATTAGGATTTAGGAATAACTTTTATGTAATCTGTTTTGATTTCATTGATATTAATAAAGACTTGTTTTGTTTTTATTACGGGCTTTATCTATTTAAGTGTTTAAATAAGATATACCATAGTTTAGAGTAAAGCTTTTTATGGATTATGATGAGATCATAATAGTGAGACCTAAAAAGATGATAACTCTAAACTTAAATAGTTCCCGGTCATAGGATTACTAACTGGTAATTAATAATCCGCAAAGATCGGTACATACTATGCTTGCTTCATTATGAAGGATGTCTGTTCTCATAGACATTTGTGTGGTGACACTATAGCTAGTATGTAGGTGCTTATTATGGAATAAGTTCACTGAACATGACTCGCACAGCTGAACAACTGATGAAGTTCACTCACGTGTCAGCAGTTGTTCACATAGTGATAGTTGTACAAGTATCCTTAGACTTGAGGTCATCATAGTCATCTTGTGTACACTGAACTATGCTTTGGTTTAGTTCTTAGTCTCCAAGGACAATTATTAGGGCTCTTCTGGGTATAGGAATTTGTACACGAAGATGGTGTATGATCAATAAAGGATCTACCCCTTCCAGTGAAGGAAGCGAATGTTCAAGGCTGATCCACTTATGCTAGTTCAGGAATCTCTGGCCAGAGTAAATGAAATTAGAAAGGAGTTTCTAATTTGCATAGAACTACGCATAGTAAATGGTAAGGAAAGTGATTGAATTAGATAGGCTTGACACGAGATCCATGCCTTGTATTTAATCGGGACATTGTAGGGTAGATTGAGTTTATTGTACGGTAACTATTCACTGAATAGGTTCTTGGTATTCTAAGCAGTGAATTCATATTATCTGGATATTCGCGATATGCTGAGAAGTATCCCTCACGATGTAGAATAAATGTGATTAATTAATTAATCATATTTAATAAATTAGAGAATTTATATAAATAATGATAAAATACTTTTATTATTATTTATTTCTACTACCGGCTTAATATTGAACCTACAGGGTCACACCATAAAAAGAGAATGATTTAATGGTGGAGGAATTAATTAATAATGGCTAATAATTATTTATTTATGAAATAAATAATTAATTGGCAAATTTAATAATTGATTAAATGAGATTTAATTGATTATAAATTAATTAAGAAAAGTTCTTAATATTATTAATTAAGGATTTAATTTTTGGAAATTAAATCAAGAGAGAGAATTATTTCTAAAGTGTTTAGAAAAAGGATTAATAATTAAAAGGTGTTTTAATTATTAATGAGAATAATAAATGGGATAATAATAATATTATTTATGGGAAAATTTCAGCTAAAAATTTTGCCTATAAATACACTATTATAGACCCTATTTTATTCTAACCCACATCAAACCCGAAAACCCAAAAAGTTTGGAAAACCCAATTCCCTCCACCTCCTTCCTCCTCCTTAACATCGTTTTCTTGGTGGATACCGGTGGAGTGCTTCACACTTGAGGAGCAACTGCTATGGATCTCTGATCGTTATCTCCGAATTATTTTAAAAGGTTAGATTCGATCCCTCGAATTTTTATTCACGATTTATATGCTTTTATTTGGATTTTATATGTGTAAAAGTGTTTTACCATGCACCCGCTGCGATTAAAATCCAACAATGGTATCAGAGCATAGGTTGTATGCATATAGATCTGTGGTAAAAATTTCAGAATTTTATGTGCTTGCATGAATTAATTATGATTTTTACAAGTTATATTATGGATTAATTTTGTCTGATGAGAAATCGTTTCTCAGAATAATTTTGAATGTTGATCCGGGTTCTACAAGTGTCGTAGATCGTCTGGGTATTTTTTTCATAATTTTATGATGTATAGATTTTTTATTATGAATTTTTGAAGTTCTTGTAATTAAAATTCGTAATTAAATAAGTAAATATATGTATATATAGTATATATATATATATATATATATATATATATATATTTGTATATACATCTGCTGCATCTGCTGTTGAAACAAGAATGGCACGGAAGAAGACAGACATGGCAGAGTTGACAGGTGCGGCACGCTGATCGAGAAGAAAGACGGCGGCGGCTGAAAAAAAATAAAAAAAATAGGGGTGTAACACATTCCCGAAATGCGTTACACACCTGTGGCGCATTCACGGAATGCGTTACACCCTTTAATGGCTGAAAAGGGGTGTAACGCATCACCAGAATGCGTTACAGGTACTGTAACGCGTTCCTGTAATGCGTTACAGCCCTTCTGTTGATTTTAAAATCGATTTTCTGGGAGTTTCGTAACTCCGTTTTAGGCGTGCAATATACCGTTGGATTCGTTTTTCTGAGACGGATCTAATGGAGTGATCAATTTTAGTTTATATAAAAGTTTTGAACTGTTTATATTTCTATGAAGTGTTTTAAAGCTGTTTTTAACTGTTTTAACTGCTTTTAAATGCTTCATGTGATACATAGAGATGTATAATGCTTAGACTAATGTGCTAGATGATGTAACATGCCTACCTTGATGTTTATTCATGTTTATATATGTGATATATGCTTAGTTTATCATGCGATGATAGATTTAGGTGAACTTGAATGAACATAAAGCGTTTGTTAGACAACCTAGTATAGTGAAATTATTTCATAACCTTAATAACAATATTATGAATACAATCATGAGATTCTTGTGTTTATGAAACACGTAATTGAATATGAATTTTCGATATGAGAGAAAGGATGATTCTGTCAACAATAGATTTCTATCTGTAAGAAAGGGTTATTAAGTGACGCCTCTTGACAATGCTCCACCCGATCTGGGAATCATCTGATTATTGATTATTGATTTGAAATATTTAATTTAAAAGGAAGAATCTCTTTATAATATGATTATGATTGTAACATAATATAATCCCTCTAAAATTAAATAATATCAAGTAGTAATTGGCCAATGACACAACGGGCTTGTGTCGGTCATAGCCTTCCAACATGATAGAAAAGTAGTTCTTATTTTTGAATCATTGTCGGTTCGTGCTACAGCCGAGGGCTTTGATTTCGAAATAAGAAATACTTGTCTATTACATAGAGATGTGTACATTGAATAAGAATCTAAAGGTCGGTACGTGCTACAGCCGTGGGCCTTTGGGGACTAATTCAACTGTACAGAATGTTGGGTTTGACTTGACTTAGAATATTGAGTTTGTCGTGCTACAGCTGAGACTCAATTATTCAAGAGGCTAAAGTTTGATTAGGGAATAACATAAGATGTAATTGACAAGAGTTGTCTGCCTATTGAATATTACATGGCGGTTCGTGCTACAGCCGGGGTCGTGTAATGGAATGTAGGATCCCTATTCCCACTAGCATTATGAATGCTTAATTTTTCACGTAGGGGGTTGAATAAATTAGGAAAACTAGTGGGAGCCACTTATGAATAAATACCCGATTCATATAGTGTTTTAAAATGAAATCGAATATTTGCTAAGTGTTGTTATGTGTTTATCATTTACAAATTTACAATATACATTATGTCTTCTGCACTATCACTCAGGAGCATACTAGATGCTCACAAATTGACTGGTCCTAATTATGCTGACTGGCTTCGAAACTTGAGAATTGTTCTCAGGATTGAGAAGCTAGAATACGTGATTGACTCACCTAAGCCTGCTGAACCTGCTAGTGATGTACATAATGATGAACATGTTGTGTATCGTAAGTGGATAGATGATGCAAATGTTGCTCAATGTATCATGCTAGCTTCCATGAACATTGAGCTACAGAAGCAACATGAGCATATGGATGCTCACACTATCCTCGTGCATCTACAAGAGTTGTATGATGTGGCGGGGAGGACAGCTTGATATGAGATATCGAAGGAGTTGTTCGGTTGTAGGATGTCTGAGGGATCATCTGTGAATGACCATGTACTCAAGATGATCAATTTGATTGAACGTCTTGGACAACTTGGTTTTGCCATGGATTGGGAGCTGAGCCAAGACTTGGTCTTGCAATCGCTTCCGAGTTTGTTCTCGCAGTTTGTTGTGAACTTTCACATGAATAAGTTGGATGTCAGCCTGCCTGAACTCCACAACATGTTGAAGACTGCGGAATCGAATTTTCCCCCTAAGAAGAGTTCTGTTCTTCTAATTGGTGAAGGTTCCAATCCTAAGAAAAGGAAGAGGAACTCTTCCAAGAAGAAGAAAGTAGGTGAGAAAACGCCGGTTCCACCAAAAGCTGAAGACCCCAAGAGCAAAGTTGTTTGCTTTCACTGTAACAAGGTGGGGAACTGGAAGAGTAACTGCAAGGTTTACCTTGCAGAATTGAAGAAGAAGAAGGGTAGTGAGACTACTGCTTCTGATTCAGGTATGTTCATGATAGAAGTGAATATGTCATTAAATCAAATTTCTACTTGGGTATTAGATATCGCCTATGGTTCTCATATATGTAATTTGTTGCAGGGACCAAGGAGAAGTAGGACTCTTGAGGAAGAGGAGGTGATTCTACTGATGGGAAATGGAGCAAGAGTTGCTGCTGAAGATGTAGAATCATTTCATTTACATATGCCTACGGGCAAGACTATTGTTTGAAATAATTGTTATTTTGTTCCCTCGATTGTGAGGAATATTATTCCCATGTTAGACTTGGCTGGATTTTCATTTATTATTGAGAATAATGAATGTTCTATTCTTAGAGATAATATTCTTTATGGACGTGGTACTTTAAATAATGGTCTGTATATATGTGACATAATTTACTTCAGATTGAACAAACTAATAAAAGAAAAGGGATGATGAAAATCTCATTTTATAGTGGCACTGCAGTCTCCATTTAGTAGACATGGAGAGAGGACTGCAAATTTGCTAGGAATGGTACACACAGATGTATGTGGACCAATGTCTAAGCAAGCCATGGGTGGATTTTCATACTTCATTACTTTCATAGATGATAGATCTAGATTCGGATATGTGTTTGATGAAACACAAGTCTGAGGCCTTTGAAAAGTTCAAAGAGTAATAAGTATGAAGTGGAGAAACAAACCAAACAAAGTATTATAATTCTTCGATCAGATCGAGGTGGTGAATACTTTAATGGAGTGTTTCTAGATTATCTCAAAGTAAATGGTATAGTCTCCCAGTGGACTCCTCCAAATTGGTATCTGAAAGGAGAAATCGAACTTTGTTAGACATAGTTTGGTCCATGATGAGCTATGCAAATCTTCCAGTATTCCTATGGGGTGATGCATTGGAAACCTCAGCATATTTACTGAATATGGTGCCTTCCAAATCTGTTCCTCAAACTCCGTATGAGATATGGAAAGTAAGGAAACCGAGTCTTAAACACGTTAAGATTTGGGGATGTCCAGCTTATGTCAAGTAAGTTGACCCAGATAAGCTGGAATATCGATCCGTAAAATATAGTTTTGTGGGATATCCTAAAGAGACTTTAGGGTATTACTTTTACACCGATCATCGGGTGTTTGTCTCCAGACATGCTACCTTCTTGGAAAAGGAGTTTATCCTTGAAGGAAACAGTGGGAGCAAAATTGAACTTGATGAAGTTCAAGAAGCACAAACTACTACGGATCAAGTGGAAACACCAGTTCTGACTGAACAACCTTTTGTGGAACAACCCATTCATAGATCAGGGAGAGTGTCTCGCCAACCTGAGAGGTAATATGGCCTTGTCATTGATAATGACAATGAGTTGTCGATCATTGATGATGACGACCCTGTGACCTATAATGAGGCTATGAGTAGTGTTGACTCAGAGAAATGGCATAGTGCCATGAAATCCAGAATGGAATCTATGTATACGGTATACAAAAGATAGATTATAGCAGATGGCCAGGTGGAGACCTATAAGGCCGGGCTTTTGGGAAAAGAATTCAAACAAAGGCAAAGGATTGACTTTGATGAAACCTTTTACCTGTAGCCCTGTTATAATCAGTTCGAATTTTGCTTGCGATTGCTGCTTACTACGACTATGAGATCTAGCATGTAGCTAGATGGTTTTCTTTCCAAGGGAAATGAAAGCCTAGTGTGTAAGCTACTGCGAACCATATGTGGTTTAAAGCAAGCTTCTCGAAAGATGGAACATTCGTTTTGATGAGACAATCAAAGAGTTTGATTTTATCAAAAACGAAGATGAACCATGCGTCTACAAAAGGGTTAGTGGGAGCGCGGTAACATTTCTTGTATTTTATTGAAATAGAGTTGACACACATAACAACATAGCAGACCCACTCATAAAGCTACTTTATGAAAGTCACTTTGATCGTCATAAAGACAAGATGGGTATTAGATACCAGAGTGATTGGCTTTAGTACAAGTGGGAGATTGAAAGGAATATGTCCTAAGTCCAATCATGTATTACGATTTAGGAATAACTTTTATGTAATCTGTTTTAATTTCATTGATATTAATAAAGACTTGTTTTGTTTTTATTACGGGCTTTATCTATTTAAGTGTTTAAATAAGATATACCATAGTTTAGAGTAAAGCTTTTTATGGATTATGATGAGATCATAATAGTGAGACCTAAAAAGATGATAACTCTAAACTTAAATAGTTCCTGGTCATAGGATTACTAACTGGTAATTAATAATCCGCAAAGATCGGTACATACTATGCTTGCTTCATTATGAAGGATGTATGTTCTCATAGACATTTGTGTGGTGACACTATAGCTAGTATGTAGGTGCTTATTATGGAATAAGTTCACTGAACATGACTCGCACAGCTGAACAACTGATGGAGTTCACTTAAGTGTCAGCAGTTGTTCATATAGTGATAGTTGTACAAGTATCCTTAGACTTGAGGTCATCATAGTCATCTTGTGTACACTGAACTATGCTTTGGTTTAGTTCTTAGTCTCCAGGGACAATTATTAGGGCTCTTCTGGGTATAGGAATTTGTACACGAAGATAGTGTATGATCAATAAAGGATCTACCCCTTCCAGTGAAGGAAACGAATGTTCAAGGCTGATCCACTTATGCTAGTTCAGGAATCTCTGGCCAGAGTAAATGAAATTAGAAAGGAATTTCTAATTTGCATAGAACTACGCATAGTAAATGGTAAGCAAAGTGATTGAATTAGATAGGCTTGACACGAGATCCATGCCTTGTATTTAATCGGGACATTGTAGGGTAGAAAGAGTTTATTGTACGGTAACTATTCACTGAATAGGTTCTTGGTATTCTAAGCAGTGAATTCATATTATCCGGATAGTCGCGATATGCTGAGAAGTATCCCTCACGATGTAGAATAAATGTGATTAATTAATTAATCATATTTAATAAATTAGAGAATTTATATAAATAATGATAAAATAGTTTTATTATTATTTATTTCTACTACCGGCTTAATATTGAACCTACAGGGTCACACCATAAAAAGAGAATGATTTAATGGTGGAGGAATTAATTAATAATGGCTGATAATTATTTATTTATTTATGAAATAAATAATTGGCAAATTTAATAATTGATTAAATGAGATTTAATTGATTATAAATTAATTAAGAAAAGTTCTTAATATTATTAATTAAGGATTTAATTTTTGGAAATTAAATCAAGAGAGAGAATTATTTCTAAAGTGTTTAGAAAAAGGATTAATAATTAAAAGGTGTTTTAATTATTAATGAGAATAATAAATGGGATAATAATAATATTATTTATGGGAAAATTTCAGCTGAAAATTTTGCCTATAAATACACTATTATAGACCCTGTTTTATTCTAACCCACATCAAACCCGAAAACCCAAAAAGTTTGGAAAACCCAATTCTCTCCACCTCCTTCCTCCTCCTTAACATCGTTTTCTTGGTGGATACCGGTGGAGTGCTTCACACTTGAGGAGCAACTGCTATGGATCTCTGATCGTTATCTCCGAATTATTTTAAAAGGTTAGATTCGATCCCTCGAATTTTTATTCACGATTTATATGCTTTTTATTTGGATTTTATATGTGTAAAAATGTTTTACCATGCCCCCGCTGCGATTAAAATCCAACAGCTTCTTCTCGAGTATGATTCCTCCATAATACCTTAACTAGTGGTATCTCTCTATTCCTTAACTGTTTGATCTTTTGACCCGTAATTTCTACTGGTTTTTCTACATAACTTGCATTTTCATAGATCTCTATCTCTGGATCTTTTAAAACTTGTGTAGGATCAGAACGATACCTCCTTAGCATACTAACATGGAAAACATTATGAATCTGAGAAAGTTTTAAAGGTAATGCTAGCTTATAAGCTAAGGGTCCTACTCTCTCAATAATTTCATACGGCCCCATATACCGCGGATTTAACTTTCCTTTGTTGCCGAATCTCATCACCCCTTTCCAAGGAGATACTTTTAAGAACACCTTTTCCCCAATCTGATACTCCATTTCTCGTCTGTATTGATCAACATAACTCTTTTGACGATCCTGAACTGCCTTCAACTTTTCCTTCACGATGTTAACCTTATCAAGTGTATTTTGAACAATGTCAGTTCCCTCCAAGATTGTCGTACCTTCTTTATTCCAATGCAATGGACTTCTGCACTTTCTTCCGTATAATGCTTCATAAGGTGCCATGCCAATACTACTATGAAACTGATTATTGTATGCAAATTCCATTAAAGCAATATATTCATCCCACGAACCTCTAAATTCAAGTATACAGGCTCTCAACATACCTTTGAAAGTTTGGATTGTCCTTTCTGATTGACCATCAGTTTTAGGATGAAACGATGTACTGAAATTTAACCGAGTAACCAAGGCATCTTGAAAACTTTTCCAAAATCGTGATGTAAATCTAGGATCCCTGTCAGAAATAATCGATAAAGGTACCCCGTGTAGTCTCACAATCTCATTGACATACCTCTTTGCTAAATGATTAAGTGTGCAATCCCAACGAATAGGTAGAAAATGAGCCGACTTTGTCAAATGATCAACAATAACCCATATAGCATCATTTCCCTTCTGAGTCTTAGGTAAACCCATTACAAAATCTATAGTAATTCGTTCCCATTTCCATTCAGGAATTGATAAAGGATGCAACTTAACAGCTGGAGCTTGATGTTCCGTTTTCACCTGTTGACATGTCAAACACTTTGCTGTGAATTCTGCTACTTCCTTTTTCATTCCAGGCCACCAATAATGAGGTTTCATAGTCTGATACATTTTGGTTGTTCCAGGATGCATAACGTATGGTGCATTATGAGTTTCATCCAAATTTTCTTGACATAGATTATCAATATCAGGAACACAGATTCTCTCACCACACATAAGTTAATCGTCTTGTAATCTAAAATCGGTATCTTTTCCTTACTTCACATTCTCGATAATAACCGCCAATGTTGGATCACGTGGTTGTGCTTCTTGTATCCTCTCTTTCAACACTAGTCGTATTTTTAATGTAGCAAGCAACACTCCAATACTCTCAATATCTAAACTTACATTCATTTCCCTCAATTCAATCAAGAATGGTAGGGAAGATACCTGAAGACTTGACAAACTGCTATTACTTTTTTTGCTCAATGCATCTACCACTGTGTTTGCTTTTCCTGGATGGTACTCAATAGTGCAGTCATAATCTTTTAAAAGTTCGACCCACCGCCTTTGTCTCATATTTAAATCCTTCTGACTCATTAAATACTTCAAACTCTTATGATCAGTAAAATTCTGATATGTTTCACCATATAAGTAGTGCCTCCAAATTTTTAAAGCAAATACCACTGCTGCTAACTCTAAATCATGAACCGGATATGAAATTTCATGTGGCCTTAGTTATCTTAAAGCATATGAAATAACCCTTCCATGTTGCATAAGAACACATCCTAATCCTTGGTGAGATGCATCACTATAAATAACAAAACCTCCTTGACCTGATGGAGTAGCCAAAATAGGAGCTGAGGTCAATCGATGCTTCAATTCCTCAAATACATAAGAACACATCCTAATCCTTGGTGAGATGCATTATTATTATTATTATATATCATCATTTGTTTATACATCTACTTCTATTCTAATTTAATTTTAAATACATAAACTTGATAATGACCATGTAACTCTTGACATTTTAATATAACTCATTTAGCCTCAACTTGTATTTGAAAATCAAATTTAGCATAACAGTATATCAATTTAAATATTTACCTAGCAAATTTTTAATCTCTGTAACTTTAATAATTACTTTTCTGATAATATTAAGCTACCACATAAATGTCAAATAACTATATGCATACACTTCGAAATATATAAATATTTTACACATTTGATACTAAATTCCCTTGACTCATTATTAACAATAATAAATAACACAATTAAAATCTTAAATAAAATATAAATGACTTATTATTAAATATTAAATGCATGCTTGTGTGTGCTTCTCGGACAGAGATGTGACACATGTCTTCTCCTTGTGGTGTGATGATATCATCATCCATTAACCTCTTTGATTAATCCTTAATTATTTGGCTAATGACCGCTTATCTGTTATACAGTTCGCTTAACTTTCGTTCTCGTTCGTCGTTTGAGGGATCATATCCGGGATCTTATTACTTGGGTTCCCCTAACCTTTCTCAATATTTTATATTCCTTTTATGATCCTCTCTTATACTCCTTGAATTTAAATCCTTTTAATCATGTTACCTTATACTCAGTTCTTTCAGTATCTAGTGGATTTTCGAAAAAAATCAAAGTGTCTGAATTCAAATTCTGACGATCTTTAAATACCCTCATATACATTATGGAGTGCTAATATGATCTCAGAGTATCCATTAAAGAACCCCTTCATAGGGTGGTCTGACATTTTTTTATTAATCAGCAATATCAGCAAAAGTTACTATTCATCAGGGATTCAAAATTTTCCAAAAATTGGGGTTATTACAACGACTTTTCAGTTTGTGGTGAAAGATTGTCACACGCGAGAGTATGAGCATGGCGTTTTACATATATATCTACTTTGTTATTTTCATTTATCTTTTTTTTTGTTATGAATCATAGGAACCGTAATTAAAGAAAGTATTGATTGGTTGTAGGACATTACTGTGGAGAATAGGCATTTATGTCAGTCGTGGTTAAGGAAAGATTATATATCTGCCTATGTAGGTATGCGGTGCTGGAAGCTAAAAATTTTCCACATGAAGGATTTGAATCACACTACAATCAATGGCGGATGGAACACTTTTCGGATGGATAATATGAGTGAGAAAGATAATGTTTATATTTTTTGATAGAAGAATGGATGCATACAGAACTTTAATGTCCGTATTATAAGGACAATGATGGTTGAAGTGCTAATGCAGAGTGTGACTGTTAGTCAATGAAGAATGTAGAACAATGATGCTGTAAGTTTAGTTGATGGAAAACTGTACATGCTCTACTAAATTTGGTTTATGTTAAAATATTTTAAAGATACTAATTTTATGTGAAAGGATTTGTAAATTCTTTGGTTAATGTGTATGTGAGTACATAGGATCGACATACATAGGATGTGCATGGTTAAAATTTGGTACATAGGATTTCCTTACACATTACAATAGCATAAGCCTTCACATCGGGGCACTATTATAGGGTGAATAGGCCAGATCAGTAGGAAGTAGTTCATAAAGAGCAAAATGAGGTTACTTAAGAAAAATATGGGTGGGGAAGGAAACCATTCAACATGGAACAACTTCAAGTTAGGTGCATCATTTGAGCTGTGAAATATCGTCTAGGTGCTACGATGTGCCCAAAGCTTGTAAAATAAAAATTTATTAGGACGAGAAAAGATAATTAAAAGGTTAAAGTGCGGTACACTGTAATTAACCTGAGGCGTGGTACTGCTTGTGTGTGGAATAATTTCTTCATCTTCCAAGATTTCCTCTTTGATATTCCAGCTAAGAAAGATGTCATTCAGTTTATAGATATTGTTTGTGTGATTAATTAATGTTTCCTTCTGTAAGGAGATTCTTCAGGGTGTAGTTTGCTGCTTGACTACATTTAATGCTGGGTGGGAATGAATCATCTTGGGCATACAGTCATAAACTATATAGTGGGGATTATGAACATGTAATAATGTATAAATAATGACAATTTACCTCCTTCTTAAGATTGAAAACATTCTTCCCAAGTAGGGTACGCACTTTTCGGTCTAAGAGAACAATTTGATGACGACATGTAGGATCTGAGATGGAAGCATGTAACTGAAATCTATATGACAACTTAATTTAAAAACCATAAAAGAGGTTACCTTAAATTTGAGAACTATATCATAAATGTGTAACGTAACTCACAATACTTGCTTTTTGTGAGGATAAGGAACCACCCTTTTGCGGTATTTACAGGATTAAATGTCTTTGTCTTTTTTAACTTCTCTAAAGCATGAGGTGCAGACTACAATTTTCCAATTCTTAGATTCATCGATGTAATTATGGGTACCTTTACATATAACCTCATCCTGCATAATACATTGTTAATTATACGAACAAAAAGATGTATTTAATGTATTAAGATGAACAACTTGGGTTACCTCAATGAACTCAGGTCCCAGGGCATTAAGATCCGCGATTGTACAGTGCGTATAAATATTCATTTCAACTATGGATATGCCTTTTAAGAAGTTTGGTCTATTAAACCTAGCAGGTCAGGAAAGAGTAGGAGTTGAAAGATGCTCTTCTCAAGTTTTAAATATTATAATATTATAACTATAATTGACAATGCCTTACTCTTTCTATAGTTGAACAACGCTGTAGTGGTCATAGTTTAACTGTTATTTTGGTTGATTATCCGTTGAGCCTTCATAGGGTTTATCCATTGAAGCTTCATATGTTATCCGTTAAAACTTTACTAGCTCATCCGTTGAGAATATATTGAGTTATCCGTTTTGCTTTATAAAGTCATCCATTGAAGCTTTGTAGATTAGCAGTTGAAGTTGTTTGAATAACAGTTAATACTCTTTCACTTATACAAAATTTCAAGGCATTTTATATTTATAATTAACCCACCTATTTTGTATATCTTGCTAGTAGTCAACATGACTTAGAAATAACTAAAACTGCCAAATCCCCCAGTTATTCTAGTATACGAAGTTGGTTGGTGAGTAGTTGCAGATGTCAATTTCCTCTAAGGTTACAGCGTTAATGTTTATTTGAAAAGGAAGTTGGTTAATATGCGTAAAGAAAGATAAATACCATTGCAGTTTGTTACTCTTCCACTGGAAATAATGAGAATGAGTGGCTCCTCTTCAGTGTTTGATATTACAGACTCAAATTCTGTGGCCAAATTGTTCCAGAAAGTGACATTGATATGACTTGTTCAATTGTAAAAAGCAGAAGTTAATACGTATGAGGAAGAATTTGTGTTTGCCAAGAAGAAAACTTACCTTCCATTAGTGAGTTTGAACTTAATGAAAGGCTTTTCTTGTTGGTATTGCCTGATATAGACTTTTTCTGTCTTCTGGACAATGCCTACCATATCTATTTAGTACACGGCGGGGAATTTAGTTAAATGAAGCAATAACAAAATTAAAGCCATAAAGTTTTCTTACCCACTAAATTATGAATTTGCTTAGCCATTTTCTTCAAGTATGTAAATTCATATAAATTAAAGGTTGTTATTCCCTAACAATCTAGCAACAGAATTACATAATGGGGGGGGGGGTTGTATGAAATTCTGGTTTCTTTTCTAAAACTTTGAAAACTTATTACAAAATATATAACTGTGTTTGAATATGCTTGAGTGCGGATAAATAATAATAATATTCAAGAACACAAAGTAAATGCATAGGTGTTTAAAAACTTTCTGGTGGATTAATATTTCCACCATATATATATATATATATATGAAAAAATTTATGTAATACAAAGCTGTACACAACTACTTACAAGTAACACAACTAAGAACTTGAGAGTACTAAGAATACAGCTTACAAAGACTCTCTAGTTGATGTGCTTGAATGCTTTTTATTTTTATTTCTTAGTTCTAAGTTACTTGCTACTCTTGGTTTATATATCACCAAGTTACATGTGAAATACGAAAGAACATAAAATCTATCAGCTAGGTCCAATCACATATTTCTTTATTTCTCTATCCAATGCAATCCAGTTAGATACTGCATCTTTGAACGTCCTTGTTTTGTATGAAAATGGAAATGCTTCATTTTCTTCTAGGCTCATCATCGAAGTTGGAGCCTGGATGGACCTTGAATTCAACAGATTCCTCAGTGGACACAATTGGTTGACTTGTAGGTGTAGATTGTGAAAGAGATGTGTCCTAAGTCCAATCATGTATGAGGATTTAGGAATAACTTTTATGTAATCTGTTTTGATTTCATTGATATTAATAAAAGACTTGTTTTGTTTTTATTGCGGGCTCTATCTATTTTAAGTGTTTAAATAAGATATACCACAGTTTAGAGTAAAGCTTTTTATAGATTGTGATGAGTTCATAATAATGAGACCTAAAAGATGATAACTCTAAACTTAAATAGTTCCTGGTCGTAGGATTACTAATTGGTAATTAATAATCCGCAAAGATCGGTACATACTATGCTTGCTTCATTACGAAGGTTGTCTGTTCTCATAGACATTTGTGTGGTGACATTAAAGCTAGTATGTAGGTGCTTATTATAGAATAAGTTCACTGAACATGACTCACACAGCTAAACAACTGATGGAGTACACTCACGTGTCAGTAGTTGTTCACATAGTGATAGTTGTACAAGTATCCTCAGACTTGAGGTCATCATAGTCATCTTGTGTACACTGAACTATGCTCTGGTTTAGTTCTTAGTCTCCAGGGACAATTATAAGGGCTCTACTGGGTATAGGAATTTCTACGCGAAGATAGTGTATGATCAATAAAGGATCTACCCCTTCCAGTGAAGGAAGAGAATGTTCAATGCTGATCTACTTATGCTAGTTCAGGAATCTCTGGCCAGAGTGAATGAAATTAGAAAGGAGTTTCTAATTTACATTAAATAGAACTAAACATAGTGAATGAAAAAGCAAATGATTAAATAAGATAGGCTTGACACAAGTTCCATGCCTTGTATTTAATCGTGACATTGCAGGGTGGAAGGAATTGATTGTATGGTAACTACTCACTGAATGGGTTCTTGGTATTCTAAGCAGTGAATTCGTATTATCCGGATAGTCGCGATATGCTGAGAAGTATCCCTCACGATGTAGAATAAATATGATTAATTAATTAATCATATTTAATGAATTAGAGAATTTATATAAATAATGATAAAATAGTTTTATTATTATTTATTTCTACTACCGGCTTAATATTGAACCTACAGGGTCACACTATAAAAGATAATGATTTAATGGTGGAGGAATTAATTAATAATGGCTGGTAATTATTTATTTGTGAAATAAATAATTAATTAGCAAATTTAATAATTGATTAAATGAGATTTAATTAATTATAAATTAATTAAGAAAAGTTCTTAATATTATTAATTAAGAATTTAATTTTGGAAATTAAATCAAGTGAGAGAATTATTTCTAAAGTGTTTAGAAAAAGGATTAATAATTAAAAGGTGTTTTAATTATTAGTTAATAGGTTAATAAGAATAAAGGGTTATTAATAATAATATTTTATGGAAAAAATTTCAGCTGAAAATTTTGCCTATAAATATACTATTATAAACCTTTATTTGGCCTCAACCTAAAAATTTACAAAACCCTAATTCTCTCCACCTCCTCCTCCTCCATTACATCGAGCTCTTGGTGGATACCGGTGGAGTGCTTCACACTTGAGGAGCAGCTGCTAGGGATCTCCGCTCGTGGTTCTTATGTCGCTTTTAAAGGTTAAAAACGATCCCTCGATTTAATTCACAATTTGTATGCGTATTATATGGATTTTATATCAAGAAAAATGTTTTACCATGCTTCCGTGATAGATAAAATCCTACAGTGGTATCAGAGCATAGGTTGTATGCATATAGATCTGTGATAAAAAATTCAGAATTTTATGTGCTTGTATGAATTAATTATGATTTTTGCAAGTTAAATCATGGATTAACTATGACTGATTAGAAATTGTTTCTCAAAATAATTTTGACTGTAGATCTGGGTTCTACAAGTGTTGTAGATCGTCTGGGTATTTTTTTCATAATTTTATCATAAGTGGATTAATTATTATGATTTTTTGAAGTTGTTTTAATTAAATTCGTAATTAAATATATATATATATATATATATATATATATATATATAATCTGTTAGTATATATATATATGTTTAGTTGTCACCTGCTGTGTCTTTTAAAGACGGTGGGAGGCACTGTTCGATGTAAGTCAGGTACGGCGGCACGGTTTTCTGTGCAAAGCAAAGGCGGCTGATAAAAAAAAATAAAAAAATAATAGGGGTGTCGCGCATTCCGGGAATGCGTTATATCCTGTGGCGCATTCACGGAATGCGTTACACCTTTTAATGGCTTAAAAGGGCTGTAACGCATTACCGGAATGCGTTACAGGACTTGTAACGCGTTCCTGTAATGTGTTACAGCCCATCTGTCATTTTTAAAATTTTATTTCTGGGAGTTTCGTAACTCCGTTTTGGGCGTGCAATATATCGTTGGATTCGTTTTTTTGAGACGGATCTAATGGAGTAGTCAAATATTTTTTATATAAAAGTTTTGAACTGTTTATATTCCCGAAAGTGTTTTAAAACATGTTTTAATTGCTTTTAAATGCAATAATAAATTCATACATCATTATATCAATGTGTGACATGATAATTGCTTGCATTCTTACTTGTTTATTTAATTTTATATATGAGATATATGCCTATGTTTACCATGCGATGATAGATTTAGGTGAACTTAATTGACATAAGGCGTTTGTTAGACAATCTAGTATAGTGAAATTGTTTCATGACCTTAATATAAATATTATGAATACGATCATGAGATTCTTGTGTTTATGAAACACGTAATTGAATATGAATTTTCAATATTGAGAGAAAGGATGATTCTGTCAACAACAGATTTCTATATGTAAGAAAGGGTTATTAAGTGATGACTCTTGACAATGCTCCACCCGATCTGGGAATCATCTGACTATCGATTATTAATTTGAAATATTTAATTTAAAAGGAAGAATCTCTTTATAATATGATTATGATTGTAACGTAATATAATCCCTCTAAAATTAAATAATATCAAGTAGTAATTGGCCAATGACACAACGGGCTTATGTCGGTCAAAGCCTTCCAACATGGTAGAAAGTAGTTCTTATTTTTGAATCATTGTCATTTCGTGCTACAGCCGTGGGCTTTGATTTCAAAATAAGAAATACTTGTCTATTACATAGAGATGTGTACATTGAATTATAATCTAAAGGTCGTTACGTGCCACAGCCGTGGGCCGTTGGAGACTGATTCAATTGTATGAAATGTTGGGTTAGACTTGACTTAGAATATTGAGTTTGTCGTGCCACAGCCATGACTCAATTATTCAAGAGGCTAAAGTTATATTAGGGAATAACATAAGATATAATTGACAAGAGTTGTCTGCCAATTGAACATCACATGACGTTTCGTGCTACAACCGAGGTTGTGTGATGGAATGTGTTAGGTCACACGCACTGTAGAGGGGGGTGAATACAGTGTATAGCATAATCAAATCGAACTCTAATAACTCAAGTAACAGAAAACAAACTTTATTCAAAATAATAAACTCTGTTACAGTATGGAACTGTCCTCTCTCAGTGATGAACAAATATCACGAGAGCTGCTAGGGTTACAATGAATAATCTTCTCGATAATGATAACACTTATAGTGTAAACCCTATGTCTGTGTTTATATACTACACAGTTACAAGATAATCGCTAATTGATATAGAATATAATTCTGCTTCCTAAAATATATCAATCAGATATCTTTTCTTCCAAATATTCTATTCTTCATAGAATTCCTCTTTCATGCATATCTCTTCTTACGTTTGTCTTGATCTTCTTTTCCTTTCAATCAGCCGCCTTCCTTATCTGAACGTTTCCTTTAAGTCCTGATATTATCTTCTGATAAATATCTCCTAAACCTTAAGTACTGATAACTTAAGTTCTGACTTCAGTATAAGTGCTGATTTCAGTTAAGTACTGATTTGTCCTGTTTAAGTAAGATCTGAAAACTAAATATAAATCATATTAGACATGATATTATCAAATATATCTAACAATCTCCCCCAACTTGTAAATTAGCATAATATACAAGTTTAATAGATATTTGATGATGTCAAAAACATTAAGTACAAATGCATGAGAATTTGACTAGATAACTACAACTTACAGTCCTTAAAACTTTACCAACTTTAACTTCTGATAACAACTTCAGTCTGTATACATATCAGAATTTAAGCAGTTGTAGATCTTGACTTAGCTTCACTTTCTGATCTCTCTGATGTCAGGAGTTGATCTGAGATAATTCTTTAATAAACATCTCTCAGCATATCTGAGTTCATCAATCATCCTTCTTTTAGCATCTTTAAGTTCTGTAAAATCTTCACCAGTTTGAAAGATTGCAGTCCTGAGATCATTAATTTTAGCTTTCCTTATGTCCTGATCCAGTCTGATCAAATATGCCTTGTGAGACTCAAGATTGAATTCCACAGCCTTGTAACCCAGAAAGGTGGTTATAATCTTAGCAGAGTTAGGCTTCATCTCAACAATATCACCCTTGTGATCTCTGTACTTTGGAAGATATATGCTGTCAGACTTAACAGAATAAAGCCTTTTCTGTTTCTAAATTTGACTCTTCAAATAGTTTGCAACACTTTCTATTATTTTGTCATTCACTTGAAGTAAGAATAATACATGTTCCAATTCTTCAAAATACTTCAGTGGAATGGCATTTTCCCTTATATGATAAACCCTACCATCTGTCATGAAGTACAACAAGATGTGTTCTTTCAAGTAGGTATGGTAAACCATCTGTACAGATTCTAGTTGATTCAATCTTTCAGGAGTTGCTCCAATACCTGGTTCACTTAAGGAAGTTGGATTATTGGTTGTGTTCTGTACTCTTCTTTCATCAGCACTACCCAATCCAAATTTATCTCTTGTTTCCTTTCCAGTAACCACTCTTGCTTCAAAACCACTTGCAACATTCTTCAAAGGTTGATTCTGTTTGGCTTTGGTGAATCCTGGTAGGAGTAACTTTGAAGGTTTAACATGAGCAATGTCAGAGATTTCCTTTGATTTATCTTCTGATATCAAGTTAACTTGAGCTATGTCAGAGGTTACTTGCTTCTTTGAGATATCAGAACTAACTATATCTTTACTCTGAACAACTTGAGCCATGTCAGAGGTTATCTTAGAAATTTTTCTTGAAGTCAGAGCAAGATCAGCATCTTTAACAGTAATTTCTTCATCCACAGGAGGCACATAAACCTTGGTAGGTTCACCAACTTTCTCTTTGCCCTTGGACCTTGGATCTATCTGCAATTATGATTTAGCCTTGGTTGCTTCAGGATTTGTTCTTTCTTTTATCACAATGACTTTGGCCTTTGGAAGTTTCTTTTTACCAAAAGAAGCTTCAGATTTAGATTTGACTTTTTATGACTTAAGTCTAGCTTCTTCTTCCATCAGACTCTCAAAGTCCATTCCTGGATTTTCTTTCAGAAATAGTTGTCTTGATATTTCTTCATCAAGATCCAAAAGTTCATCAGAACTTATCCTTTTACCAGTAGCAGAAGTAATTCTTTTTCCAGCATCAGAACTTGTCCTGTGACTTGTAATTTCAGCTCTTCTTGATGAGAAACTTCTACCTTGACCATGACATCCACCCATTCCAGAGTTTCCCTGGTCATCTTTTTCATCATCCTTCCCCTTCAGTGTCTGATCAATTTTGCATTTGGACTTAATTACTTTCTCCCCCTTTTTGGCATCAGCCGGTAAGAGAAGAGAGACAAGCAATTCCACTGAGGATTGGATTTCATCGAGTTGAGATTGCTGAGAAGCTTGATTTTTCAAAATATCATAAATCTGAGACTGTTGCTTCTCTTGGGTCTTCTTAATGTAAGAAACTTTGTCAAAGGTAGGTTGGAAGAAAGTTTTCTTGTCAATTTTCTTAACCGTTTCTTGCTTGAGCAATTCTTCCTGAATTTTATGTAACTCTGCATGGATTGTTGAATGGAGACCTTGCAGATGTCTAGTACTCAATGCAGTGACTCGAAGCTGTGTCTTGAAATCATCATTAATTAACATCTCATCAGCTTTTGCGAAATGCTCAGCAAGAATCTTTTCAGATGGAACAAAGGTAACTGAGTTCCATTCCTTAGTCCACTCTTGTCCTCTAGGAGTTTCACTCCAAGGTACTGGTGCTTCTCCTCGAACAAACTTCTTGACTAGTTCACTTTTGTGAATAGTTTGTTGAGGTGCATGTCCTGATGGACCAGCTGCAGTAGCATCTTCATTTATAGTAGCATCACCAATAGTATCAGCATTTGAAGCATCAGAACTGACAGAATCAACATCTTCTGATAAAATAACAGTATGAGAAGCAATTGAGGCTTCAGCATCATCCTCTGAGTGCTGATCTGTTTCTAAGTTCTGATCAATAGCCATATCCTGATGCTCACCTATATTCTGATCATCAACATCTAGATGTAGAGAAGGTGTTGTAGACAATTCTGGAGTTTGAGTAGCATCAGTAAAAAGTGTTGTTGATGGATTAATTGTTGTTGGAGCTTCTAAGTAGAGAACCTCAGGCACAACCAGGTTGTGAATATCAATTTCAGCACTTGTGCCTGGGTCTACAGGAGATACAGTTTCATGTACAGGAGACACAAATGGTGTGTTTGCCTTATCGGTAGCAGCTTCCTGAGTTGGGGATAATGGAGAGGGAGATGCAGTAGCTTCAGCAAATTCTGGTTCTTTTGAGGTCAGAGATTCCTGATCTCCTTCCTTAGCTGCTGCTTCCTCATCATCTGAAGCTGGCCTTTTAGCTCTCTGTTTCTTGTATCTCTTTGAAGGTGGGGATTCCTTGGGAGGTTCAGCATAAGTCATTCTTCTAAGCCTTTTAAGAAGCTTATATCCCCCAATTCCAGAATCCTTCTGAGAAGAGACCTTCTCAGCTTCTTTCATAACAGGTTCTGATGCAGAAACCTGTTCCTCACTATTAGACTCATCTCTCAGAACAATCCTCCTTCTCTTCTGTGGTGTCTGAGGGACAACCTTGTCCACTTGGGCTTGGAAGATGAAGGCTTCACAGTAGGTGCTGAGGATGAAGGTTGAGCTATCTGTCAAGGTTTGAGATGTGTTCTGATAGAGGATTGAGGTATAGATGTATGAGTGCTATTTTCGGATGGTTGTTGTGGTGTTTGGGATGTGGTGGTAGGTTGAACATCAGGATAAACAGATCTATAGGTTTGAGGATCAGCATTTACCATGATCTGTTTTATAGACTGAGGAATCTGTAAAGGTCTAACCACCATTTTCTTAAGATCAGCATTTACCAAGTCATTAAAAGCCCGTTTTACAAGTTTAAAGGGTGGAAATAAGTCAGTGGTAGGTTGGGGTTCATCAGCACAACAGAAATTATATATAAGCTGACAGAATCTAGCAAAGTAGACAACATTCCTATCCTCTGTCATCCTATCCCCTATAAAACCTAGCACAACACTTGCAAAGTCAAAATGAGTTTGGTTAATAATAGCATACCCGATGTGCTGACTCATTATTGGAATGGCATCAAAGTTGGAACACTTATTCCCGAAGGCTTTAGTGATGCAGTCGAAGAAAAAGCTCCATTCCTTTCTGATATGTGCTCGTTTCAACTGTCCAAGCTTAGCCAAACTCTTCTCATACCCCAAATTGGCCATGAGCTGCTGTAGAACTGGTTCCTCCGGTGTTGAGAAAATGCAGCCTTCTGGTAAACGTAGAGCCTTGCGAACTGTTCCAGGAGTTACCACATGTTCAGAATCATCCACTTCAAAAACAATGCTGGGAGTACCAGTAGCACCACCATTATTAAAATGCCCAGTCCGCCAAAATGTCAGAACTTGTTGGCTTGAAAAGACTGGTGGCTGGGTCAACGCATACCCAATTTCACTGTGTGCAAGAAGATCTTGCACAAAGTGCAACTCAGATGGAGCTTCATCATGATTTAAGATTGCATCATAGTTGTTGGGAACGAACTTGGCTCCATCTATGATCAAATCCTTAGGTGCCATGAGAAAAATAAATTTGCCTGTAAGATGTTTGACAAAATGTCTGTATGAAAAACAGCGTCAGGAGATGAGAGAGAGTAAAAGTAAAGAAAGAGAGATAAAGTGTAAAAGTAAATAAAAGATTGTATAATCTTCTCTCTCTTACTTATACATGGTTAAAAAAAATAACCGTTGGACACCTGTCAGACATGCAGCAATAATAAATAGTTAATGGGCACGGGAAAACAGTAATCATTACTTATCACATGCAGTTTTTCAAGGAAAAACCGTTCCACTTACCAAGTAATCCCATTAATTGAGGTAAGTCAGTTTTAATTCAAAATTTAAACTGTTCCCACTTTTTTAATCATTTTTACTGCAAAACCCATTTTCTGGAAAAATATAAAGTGTGAGAATGACCAAAAAATAAATCAAGTAAACAAGTACTGACATTTCAGAATCAGAACTTAATTTATATCAGCAATTAAAATGGTCATCAGAATATGGATATATCAGGATTTAAAAATGCAGTAAAATTGCAAACATCTCAGAGACAAAATCTTGCAAAGATATAAAATTCCCTTAATATATTAAGAGAATACATTCATGAAATTGAAATTTACATCAGAACATTACAAGACTGTCCTATGCTACAAACTCCAACAACTTTTGTCCTTTGCTAAGAAGCTAGACATGGCTGACGATGAAGAAAAACATGAAGAAGAAAACAAATTATTACTTCTTCCGACTCTCTACAAAAAGAATAGCGAGTCGAATGATTCGCTCTTGTTGGCGGAGAGCTTCCAGCCTTTCTTCTTCCAATCGCTCAAGATGGCGATGGTAGTCCATGTAAAAGAACATGAGGTGTGTGAGAACCTCCTGGGGAACCGAGTCCCAAATCTCATCAGGAATGGCAGTAACATGCCATTCCTGCTGCCAGTCCGCACAACTCAACTCCATGTTGAAGGTCTCATAGTTCAAGAACATGTTGTAGTTAACCATGATTTTGTTGATATGAAGGAAAAGAGAGTGAGTGTGTAAGAAAAGAAATGATGTGTAGGCTGATTTGAGGTGTTGGTTTATATAGGCAATAAAATGCCAGGAGACGCAAGGAAATTTAATGCTGACAGGTAGAAATAATTCTACCTCGTCTCCCTAGACTGGAAAGAAGAAAAAATAGTCATTGGAAGAGTAAAACAGGGTTTAATGCGCACAAGAAACAAGTAAATATTACTGTGCATGTACGTGTTCCACTAACCCTAATTGTATTAACTGTTAATATCTCACCCGTATATATTCTGATTTAAAATAAGACTGTTTCAGATTTTAACCACAAATAAGTCAAGTAGAGGATCAGAATTTAATATCAGCACTTAGACTTATATCAGAACTTAACAGTCATCAGAACATGATTTCTTAACTCGAAAAGTGAATGGCTATTTCTATAATTCTTCACACAAATTCTGATTTCGGTTCTTCAGAACTTAATCATCAGAACTTTTATCAGAACCTTTCCTCAGAATTTATGCAATCTGACACATAAACTGTTCATCTAAAACAACATTGAACGCCACGGTAATTTTCATCATTCATATGGAGTGTAAGTGTGTGCATTAAGCAAAATATCAGACAAAGAGTAAAGTCTGATTCACTTCAGTACATCTTAGAAATAAGGCATAACTAAGAACTTTACTAAAAATCTGTCATTATTCCGAAGTTTACTTTTGAATGAGTTCATGCACGAGTCCACCTCAACTGTTTTGTGTTTATTTTATTCATCTTTTGAAATTCCATTTTACAGTGGCTTCTCAGTGTAAGTGAGTCACAACTGCTTATCAGAATTTATGCTTTTATCAGAGTATTTCTCCAGTAATCATAGAGTGTGAAAAGTCACCAAGAAAAATAATTATTTGCTTTTCTGATGCATATTACTTAATACCAGCAATGCACTTGGGTCATCCCTTCCACATTTTTACTCTAGATCTCAAAGGAGTACCTGATTTTTATTCCTTGTTTCTTTTTTTTTTGTTTTTTTTTGATAAGTGAGGTTTATCAGCACTTAGTACATTCAACAGATTTACTAACATCAGAACTTAACAGATGAGAAGCATTATTCTAGTTTTTGACTTAGTAATAAGATAGACAAAGTAAACTTAACTAAGCTCAATATCAGAATTTGCTTGTGTCAATAGATTTCCACATAAATAATTACTTCTAACATGGGATCTCTAGTATATTAAAGACTACTAGGTCAGCATCTAGCACAGTTATCCTCATAGGATTGAATAGTCACATAAACAGTCATATCACTATCAGAGTTTAGAAATTCACATCAGACAACAATCAGTACTTAAGCAATTTTCAATTAAGCACAAAATACACAAAGAGAGTAATTTCTGTAAATACTGACCATAAAGTCTGATGCATCAGAACAAGAGTTAAGCAAATTTAGAGAAAGAACCTGAAACCATTCCAAGTTCATTTACTAATCTTGTAAAAGTAGCTTCACACAGTGGTTTTGTGAAGATATCTGCTAGTTGTTGATCTGTTGGAACAAAATGCAATTCCACTGTACCTTCATCCACATGTTCCCTTATGAAGTGGTACCTAATGCTGATGTGCTTTATCATTGAGTGTTGAACTGGATTACCTGTCATAGCAATAGCACTTTGATTATCACAGTAAATAGGGATTTTAAAATATGTTAACCCATAATCCAGTAACTGATTCTTCATCCAAAGAATCTGTGCACAATAGCTTCCTACAGCAATGTACTCTGCTTCTGCAGTTGATGTGGAAATTGACTTTTATTTCTTACTAAACCAAGAAACCAATCCGCCTCCAAGAAATTGGCAGCTTCCACTTGTGCTTTTCCTGTCAATTTTGCAACCTGCAAAATCTGCATCTGAGTAACCTATTAGTTTAAAATCTGATTCTCTGGGATACCACAATCCCAGATCAGCTGTTCCTTTAAGATACTTGAAAATTCTTTTCACAGCTTTTAAGTGAGGTTCTCTTGGATCTGGTTGAAATCTTGCACAAAGACAGGTAGCATACATGATATCAGGTCTACTAGCAGTTAGATAGAGTAACGAGCCAATCATACCTCTGTAATCAGTAATATCTACTGATTTACCAGTATCCTTATCTAGTTTTGTTGCAGTGGCCATGAAAGTGGATGCACTTGAACAATCTTGCATTCCAAATTTCTTCAGTAAATTTCTGGTGTACTTGGTTTGACAAATAAAAGTGCCTTCTTCATTCTGCTTGACTTGAAGGCCCAGAAAATAGCTAAGTTCCCCCATCATACTCATTTGATATCTTGACTGCATTAGTTTGGCAAACTTCTTGCAAAGTTTGTCATTTATAGAACCAAAGATGATATCATCAACATATATCTGAACCAGAAGTAAGTCCTTTCCATGGTTGAGGTAGAACAGTGTTTTATCTATAGTTCCTCTTTTAAATCCACTTTCCAGAAGAAACTGAGCTAAAGTCTCATACTATGCTCTTGGAGCTTGCTTAAGGCCATAAAGTGCTTTATCAAGCCTGTAGACATGATTAGGATATTTGGGATCTAAAAAGCCTGGAGGTTGTTCAACATATACTTCCTCCTCCAATTCTCCATTGAGAAAAGCACTTTTCACATCCATTTGAAAGACAATATACTTTTTGTGAGCAGCATAAGCCAAAAATATCCTTATGGCTTCCAATCTAGCAACTGGTGCAAATGTTTCATCATAATCAATTCACTCCTGTTGATAATATCCTTTTGCAACCAACCTTGCCTTATTCCTTGTAATTATGCCATCACTATCAGTTTTGTTTCTGAATACCCACTTTGTACCAACGACAGATTTGTTCTTTGGTCTTGGCACTAGGGTCCAGACTTTGTTTCTTTCAAATTTATTTAACTCTTCCTGCATTGCTTGCACCCAATCAGCATCTTGAAGAGCTTCTTCCACTTTCTTTGGTTCAGTCTGAGAAAGAAAAGAATTGTAAAGACATTCACTTGAAGTAGCTGTTCTAGTTCTGACACCTGCATCAGGATTTCCAATTATTAAGTCAGGTGTATGTGATTTAGTCCACTTCCTTGCAGATGGAAGGTTTTCTCTAGAACTGGATGCTCCCCCATGATCCATGCTATCTTCATCAACATTTTCTGATGGTCCCCCTGAAACTATGCTCTCTGAGTTGGATTCTTCAGAATTTAAGTTTTTAGAAATATCAGAACTTGGCTTATCAGAATTTGACGAATCAGAACTTGAAGAGCCAGATGTATGTTCTGATGCTTCTTGAGATGTGGTTGTATCTTGAGTATGCTCCCCCTGCATAGGTGCATCTTCCTTTGGCGTATTCACCACAGTTTCAATAACATCAGAGTTTAATCCATCAGAGTTTGCAGTATCAGGATTTAGACTGTCAGGATTTTCAGTATCAGAATTTAAGTCTTCATTTTCAAATCTCAGCTAATCATGATCATTGAAATCTTCAAGTCCAGTAATCTTCTTATCATCAAAAGATACATTGATAGATTCCATGACCACTCTTGTTCTCAAGTTATAGACTCTGAAGGCTTTTGTGGAAAGTGGATATCCAACAAAGATTCCTTCATCAGCTTTTAGATCAAATTTAGATAGATGTTCAGGGTGAGTCTTAAGAACAAAACATTTGCATCCAAATACATGAAAATACTTCAGATTTGGCTTCTTTTTCTTCACCATCTCATATGGTGTCTTTCCTTGCTTGTTAATGAGTGTTGCATTCTGAGTAAAACAAGCAGTCTGCACAGCTTCAGCCCGGAAATAGGTTGGAAGCTTTGCTTCATCAAGCATTGTACGTGCAGCTTCAATGAGAGTTCTATTCTTTCTTTCAACAACTCCATTTTGCTGTGGAGTTCCAGGAGCAGAGAATTCCTTCTTGATTCCATGGTCTTTGCAGAACTCTTCCATTATCAAATTCTTGAACTCAGTACCATTATCACTTCTTATTATCTTCACTGAATCTTTGACCAATTTATCCAGTTGCTTGACATGATCAATCAAGAGAGATGCAGTTTCACTTTTTGTGTGCAAGAAATACACCCATGTGTATCTGGTGAACTCATCCACTATGACCATAACATATTTCTTCTTTGCAATAGACATGATATTTACTGGACCAAATAGATCAACATGTAGTAGGTGATAAGGCTCAAGAATTGATGATTCAGTCTTGCTCTTGAATGAGGATTTCCTTTGTTTAGCCTTCTGACAAGAATCACAAAGGCCATCAGGAGCAAATACTGACTTTGGCAGTCCTCTCACAAGATCTTTCTTGACTAGTTCATTTATATTGTTGAAATTTAAATGAGAGAGTTTCTTGTGCCAATTCCAGCTTTCTTCAATTGATGCTCTACTCATCTGACAGATTGCAGAACCATCAGTACTTGTTGAAAGCTTGGCTTCATAGATGTTACCATGCCTGTATCATTTCAGAACAGCTTTGCCTGTAGATTTACTAATAACTTCACGGTGTTCTTCAAAGAAATCCACATGATAACCTCTGTCACAGATTTGACTAACACTCAGCAGATTGTGTTTAAGTCCTGAGACCAGAGCTACTTCTTTAATGATGACATTCCCAAGATTGATATTGCCATATCCCAATGTTTTTCCAATGTTGCCATCTCCTTAAGAAACACTTGGGCCAGCCTTCTCTACAAAGTCAGATAGCAGGGCTTTATTTCCAGTCATATGTCCTGAACATCCACTGTCCAGAACTAGGATATTTTTCCTGTTGCCCTGCAATCACAAAGACCACTAATGATTAGTTTTAAGGACCCAGACTTGCTTGGATCCTTTGGCATTATTAAGTTTGTTAACATTTGCAGCGGATTTAGCATCAGAGTTTATGTTAACATTTTTCTTATCAGAATTTACACTATCAGACTTTGAATCAGAACTTACACTAGAAGGAACAATGGTAACTTTCTTTAAAGAAGGTTTTATTTGATAATAATCATAGTACAAACTATGATATTCCTTACAAGTATAAATGGAATGCCATAAACTACCACAATGAAAACAAGGATTTTGTGGCTTATATCTAACAGACTGACTCTTAACTCCTGACTTTGAAGGTAAGGAGTTTATGTTCTTATTCTTCCTGCAAAAAGAAGCCAGATGGTTAGAACTTCCATAGTTATGACACATTTTTCTAGGAGCATCAGGAACAGGCTTATAATCATTGCTTTTATTCACACCTTCCTTTCCATTCCTATTTTTCCTAGGTGATTTTACCTTGTTTGCATTCTTAACATCTTTCAGCTTATGCTTAAGCTGCTTCTTTGTCATTAAGCCTACGTTTACTTCAGTTGTCTTTTCCTGTTTTAGTTTGTCAGAAGTTAATTCCTCTTTAACTTCTGATTTTTCATTATCAGACTTTACAGCTACAAACTTAACAGGCTTTAACTTAGATTTTTGATTAACAACTATAGGCTTAATTTCTACAGTTCCTTTATCATTCTTATCATCTCCATAACCTAAGCCCTCTTTCCAGTTTTCACTACATAACAAATTCTGAGTTGTTCTGCCAGAGTTAGTCCAAGTCCTGATAATCCCTCTTTCCTTTTCTAACTTAGTTTTTAGAGATTCATTCAGTTTAAGCAATCCATCCCTAACATAGAAAGCATCATCTCTATCTTTCTGAGTTTGATGGAACATGACTAACTCTTTTTCTAAATAATCATTCCTCTTTTTACAAGCAAGATTTTCAGAAGTTAATCTTTCACATGTTAAAGTTTGATCTCTATAGCTAATGAACATGGTTTTAAGATATCTTCTCAACTCATTAATATCATCAGTATGAAAGGCATAAGTAGTTTGAGGTACCTTTAACTCAGCAGCTTCAGAACTGCTTTCAGCACTTGCCATATCAGCATTTGCCATCAAGGCATAATTCTCCTCACTTTCAGAATCTGAGGTGTCTGTCCAGCTTTTGTTCTTTGTGACAAGAGCCTTGACTTTATCACTCTTTACTTTCTTGCAATCAGGAGATATGTGGCATTTCTCACCACAGTTGTAGCATTTGACATTTGTATAATCTCCTCTGTCAGACTTTCCTCCTTTGCCCTCAGATTTTCTGAAATTCTTCTTATCAGAATTTGCACCTTTCCTGGAAAACTTCTTTCCCTTCCTGAACTTCCTGTATGCAATCTTTGTGATTCCTTTCACCATAAGGGCACACAGCTTCATCATCTCTTCATTAGCATCCGTCTCAGGCAAGCTTTCAGATTCTGAGTCATCATCACTATCAGAACTTGATGACTCAGTATCAGACTTTGGGAAGAGCGCTTTACCCTTACCTTTCCTTGAGGTAGCTGCCTTGGGGGATTCTTCTTCAGCCTTAAGAGCAATTGTCCTTGACTTTCCTCCTTTCCTCTTGCTTCTTTGTTCCATCTTAAGTTCATGAGTCTTGAGCATCCCATAAATTTCATCAAGAGTCGTTTCATCAAGATTATAGTTGTCTCTTATTGTTGTTGCCTTCAAATCCCAGCTTTCAGGAAGAGCCAACAGGAATTTAAGGTTTGAATCTTCAAGGTCATAATCCTTATCAACCAGTGACAAATAATTCAAGAGTTTGACAAATCTATCATATAAATCAGTCAATGACTCATTAGCCTTTGAGTCAAAGTGTTCATACTCTTGAGTGAGTATTGTCTTTCTGTTCTTCTTAATCGTATCAGTTCCCTGACATCTTGTTTCCAAGGCATCCTATATCTCCTTTGCAGTCTTGCAGTTTATTACCCTGTTTGACATTACATTATCAATGGCACTATGCAGTAAGTGTCGTACCTTAGCATCCTTAGCAATTGAAGCGATATCTTCAGCAGTGTAGTCACTCTTCTCCTTTGGTACTGACTTTGCTGCTTCACCTGCAACTGCAACAGCGAGCTTGGTTGGTTTGTGAGGCCTTTCCTTGATTCTATCAAGATATTCTGGATCTGTAGCTTCCAGAAACATAGTCATCCTCATCTTCCATATGGGATATTCAGATGGTCTCAATATGGGAACTCTAATAGCCTCATATCGGCTATGGATTTGTGTCTTTGGAGGTTCTTCAGTTTTGGTGGGCTTAGTTGGAGTTTCTACTTCAGACATTATTGTTTTTGGATCTTAAACTGTTTGTGTGTTAACAGATAGGCTCTGATACCACTGGTTAGGTCACACGCACTGTAGAGGGGGGGGGGGGTGAATACAGTGTATAGCACAATCAAATCGAACTCTAATAACTCAAGTAACAGAAAACAAACTTTATTCAAAATAATAAACTCTGTTACAGTATGGAACTGTCCTCTCTCAGTGATGAACAAATATCACGAGAGCTGCTAGGGTTACAATGAATAATCTTCTCGATAATGATAACACTTATAGTGTAAACCCTATGTCTGTGTTTATATATTACACAGTTACAAGATAATCGCTAATTGATATGGAATATAATTCTGCTTCCTAAAATATATCAATCATATATCTTTTCTTCCAAGTATTCTATTCTTCATAGAATTCCTTCTTAATGCATATCTCTTCTTACGTTTGTCTTGATCTTCTTTTCCTTTCAATCAGTCGCCTTCCTTATCTGAACGTTTCCTTTAAGTCCTGATATTATCTTCTGATAAATATCTCTTGAACCTTAAGTACTGATAACTTAAATTCTGACTTCAGTATAAGTGCTGATTTCAGTTAAGTACTGATTTATCCTATTTAAGTAAGATCTGAAAACTAAACATAAATCATATTAGACATGACATTATCAAATATATCTAATGGAATGTAGGATCCATATTCCCACTAGCATTATGAATGCTTAATTTTCACTTAGGGGTTGCATAAATTAGATAAACTAGTGGGAACCACTTATGAATAAAGACCAGATTCATATAGTGTTTTGAAATGAAATTGAATATTTGCTAAGTGTTGTTATGTGTTTATCATTTACAGATTTACTATATTCGTTATGTCTTCTGCACTATCACTCCAGAGCATACTAGATGCTCACAAGTTGACTGGTCCTAATTTTGCTGACTGGCTTCGAAACTTGAGAATTGTTCTCAGGGTTGAGAAGCTGGAATATGTGCTTGACTCACCTAAACCTACTGAACCTGCTAGCGATGCACATAATGATGAACATGTTGTGTATCATAAGTGGATAGATGATGCAAATGTTGCTCAATGCATCATGCTAGCTTCCATGAACATTGAGCTACAGATGCAACATGAGCATATGGATGCTCACACTATCCTTATGCATCTACAAAAGTTGTATGATGTGGTAGGGAGGACAGCTCGATATGAGATATATAAGGAGCTGTTCGGTTGTAGGATGTCTGAGGGATCATCTGTGAATGACCATGTACTTAAGATGATCAATTTGATTGAATATCTTGGACAACTTAGTTTTGCCATGGATGGGGAACTGAGCCAAGACTTGGTCTTGCAATCACTTCCGAGTTCGTTCTCGCAGTTTGTTGTGAACTTTCACATGAATAAGTTGGATGTCAGCCTGCCTGAACTCCACAACATGTTGAAGACTGCGGAATCGAATTCCCCCCTAAGAAGAGTTCTGTTCTTCTAATTGGTGAAGGTTCTAATCCTAAGAAAAGGAAGAAGAACCCTTCCAAGAAGAAGAAAGTAGGTGAGGAAAAGTCGGTTACACCAAAAACTGAAGACCCCAAGAGAAAAGCTGTTTGCTTTCACTGTAACAAGGTGGGGCACTGGAAGAGGAACTGCAAGGTTTACCTTGCAGAATTGAAGAAGAAGAAGGGTAATGAGACTACCGCTTCTGATTCAGGCATGTTCATGATCGAAGTTAATATGTCACTAGGTCAAATTTCTACTTGGGTATTAGATACCGCCTGTGGTTCTCATATTTGCAATTCGTTGTAAGGACTAAAGGGAAGTAGGACTCTTGAAAAAGATGAGGTGATTCTACGTATGGGCAATGGAGCAAGGGTTGCGGCCATATCTGTAGGATCTTTTAGTTTACAAGAGGGAGGTTGAAAGAGATGTGTCCTAAGTCCAATCATGTATGAGGATTTAGGAATAACTTTTATGTAATCTGTTTTGATTTCATTGATACTAATAAAAGACTTGTTTTGTTTTTATTGCAGGCTCTATCCATTTTAAGTGTTTAAATAAGATATACCACAGTTTAGAGTAAAGCTTTTTATGGATTGTAATGAAATCATAATAATGAGACCTAAAAGATGATAACTCTAAACTTAAATAGTTCCTGGTCGTAGGATTACTAACTGGTAATTAATAATCCGCAAAGATCGGTACATACTATGCTTGCTTCATTACGAAGGCTGTCTATTCTCATAGACATTTGTGTGGTGACACTAAAGCTAGTATGTAGGTGCTTATTATAGAATAAGTTAACTAAACATGACTCACACAGCTGAACAACTGATGGTATTCACTCACGTGTCAATAGTTGTTCACATAGTGATAGTTGTACAAGTATCCTTAGACTTGAGGTCATCATAGTCATCTTGTGTACACTGAACTATGCTTTGGTTTAGTTCTTAGTCTCCAGGGACAATTATAAGGGCTCTACTGGGTATAGGAATTTCTACACGAAGATAGTGTATGATCAATAAAGGATCTACCCCTTCCAGTGAAGGAAGAGAATGTTCAATGCTGATCCACTTATGCTAGTTCAGGAATCTCTGGCCAGAGTGAATGAAATTCAAAAGGAGTTTCTAATTTACATTAAATAGAACTAAGCATAGTGAATGGGAAAGAAAATGATTAAATAAGATAGGCTTGACACAAATTCCATGCCTTGTATTTAATCGTGACATTGCAGGGTGGAAGGAATTGATTGTACGGTAACTACTCACTGAATGGGTTCTTGGTATTCTAAGCAGTGAATTCGTATTATCTGGATAGTCGCGATATGCTGAGAAGTATCCCTCACGATGTAGAATAAATATGATTAATTAATTAATCATATTTAATGAATTAGAGAATTTATATAAATAATGATAAAATAGTTTTATTATTATTTATTTCTACTACCAGCTTAATATTTAACCTACAGGGTCACATTATAAAAGAGAATGATTTAATGGTGGAGGATTTAATTAATAATGGCTGGTAATTATTTATTTGTGAAATAAATAATTAATTAGCAAATTTAATAATTGATTAAATGAGATTTAATTAATTATAAATTAATTAAGAAAAGTTCTTAATATTATTAATTAAGAATTTAATTTTGAAAATTAAATCAAGTGAGAGAATTATTTCTAAAGTGTTTAGAAAAAGGATTAATAATTAAAAGGTGTTTTAATTATTAGTTAATAGGTTAATAAGAATAAAGGGTTATTAATAATAATATTTTATGAAAAATTTTCAGCTGAAAATTTTGCCTATAAATATACTATTATAAACCCTTATTTGGCCTCAACCTAAAAATTTACAAAAACCCTAATTCTCTCCACCTCCTCCATTACATCGAGCTCTTGGTGGATACCGGTGGAGTGCTTCACATTTGAGGAGTAGCTGCTAGGGATCTCCGCTCGTGGTTCTTGGATCGCTTTTAAAGGTTAGAAGCGATCCCTCGATTTAATTCACGATTTGTATGCGTATTATATGGATTTTATATCAAGAAAAATGTTTTACCATGCTTCCGTGATAGATAAAATCCTACAGATTGAACTTGATCTGTTTCCTTTTCAGTAGCATTAGCTGGCCTTTTTACATTGGCTTTCTTTCGATTACCTTTTGCCTACTCTGGTTTTGCTTTCTTCTTCTTTGGTTCATCAGCTAAAGTCTTCTCAGTTTCAGTTGAAACAATCGACATCTCAAGTTTTCTTTTCACTCCTTTAATGGCATGATTCTTCCTACTCCTCTGGTCCCCAAGTCTTTTGTTTTCTTCTTCTTTAGCTTCACCAAACTGAGGGTGCCCATTCATCACACAAACATTTTGCCATATCCATAGATTCTTGCAATTCTTGGTCTTAACATGACATCTTTGGTGATTTTGAAGCTTTATATTGATACACCCATCAATTTACCTTCATCTGGCTTAAGAGGAGAATAGTCAACCAATATTGGGTGCTTTGTTGATATTATGACACTTAATTGTTTAGGTTTCAACACCACAAAGTTGTTGAACTCATTCTTTGTTGAGGGTTCACCTTTATCTCCTTTTCCTAGTTGCATCCATGGTGATTGGCTTCAACTGTGTGAAATGCTTCACGGATTGATCCTGAGTATTAGTTGAGCCAAAAACCTTCTAAATTTTGTCATCAATCTTCTTCCTTTGCTTCTTTATTTTGAGCTCAGCTGCTGTAAGATTGATTAGATCAATGATGTCCAAAGCTGGTGGCTTAGAGATAGAAATAGCCGGTATTTTCACCTTGCTGACTTGAATATGCACATCCTTCTCCCCTTTTTGTTATCATCAAGTGAACAGGGTTTGAAGTTTGAGCAACCACCAACTGTTGAAGTGATTGAGTTTGAGCTTCTTGGTTTGAAAGTATCTTGGCCACTGAGCTCTCAACAGCTGTCATTATGGAACTCAAGGCCTCAACCTTCCTATTTAGATCACTTTCCTTTCTGAGTTTTTGCTGAATATTCTTTATTATTGACTCAGGAAGCTTGATCTTTATTTTTTCATTGAGGTCTTTCTTGACCGTATCAATGGTGTTCTTGAGCTCATCCACATCTTGATTCTGTTTAAGAATCTGAATTCTGTGCAGCTTTACAGATTCAAGATGGGCTTCTAGAATATATCTTGTACTAGCATTTGTGGTGGCTTGAATGGCTGATTGAGTGTGAGAAATGATCTTGAACATTATGGAATTGAAATGATGATAACTGCAATCCTTTGTTAGCATCCAGGATGGAATGTCTGCAGATGAACTAGGGCCTGTAGCTCCCCCAAAGTTCATGCCAGCTTCATCAATATCTTCCCCATTTGACTCATCACCAAAAGAGTCACCAGAATCATACTTAAAATCATCAGCAGCTGTAGGTGGAAGAGAGTTGATTGCATCCTTTGCTCTTAGCATTGAAGCTGTAGTATGTACCTGTTAGTCGCTAAACACGCGCTAATATTACACGCAAGTATACGAGTTCGAAAGTAGTATAAAATCTTTTCTCGTTCGTTCCCACAGAGACTGTATTGGTTAACTAATTAATTCATGCACCTAAGTAACAATGTATGGTCATTATTCAATGCTAAGACGAATCACAATTTGAGGTTGTTATTAACTAAGAATTAAACTAATAATTATAACTATGAGAATAAGATTGATTGAATTAATATGTATGACAACATAGGATTATAACTTCATTAAATACTTCATTCAATAGCCTTTTCATTCTTAACCTTAGCATGCAATGGTGATGATACTAATCAAATAACACGAAACTGATAAATGCCAACTTTTGTTGCACGAGTACCATTCTACCATACACCCACAAAAGAGATAGAAGCTGAATAGGCACCAATTATATTGAAACCCTATATGTCTATAGAATTTGACAACATAACGGTTTAAGCACAAGTTATCTATCTTGATTACACAGGGCAAGTAAGATGGTTAAAATTACCTACGAATCATGCATAACAATACATGAACCTATGCTGGCATTGCAAATTCTAAACCCTTAAATTCACTTTTGCTTCATTAAGAATTAACACGCTATCTTATAAGTTCACGATGCTCATAAGATGAATACGCACAACCAATACTAGGTTATCGAACAATCACCACACACTAAGGCATCAAACGAATTAACTAAATAAATCCATAAATAAATCTGTTAGAACCCCACGATAATGATTAGCCCATAATCGAACTCATCGCCAATGTGGGTTTCAATGAAAACATGATATAGCAAACGTAGTATTTATACGAATAAATAAACCAAAGTACAAACAAGAGTAAAGGTTCAGCAAAACAAGAAACAAGCATCCAAATTACAACTCAAAATAAATATTCACAAGAATAAACTAGATCGTCTTTGCCTTTGTTGGATTGTGCCCAAAAGGTATCTTGCCGTCTTCTCCTTGCTTGATGTCTCTGAAAAACGACCTAAGTTATGTTTATATAGCAGTCCATGCATCCCAGGGGTCCAAAAATTTGAATTGTAGTTGAATCAGGATTTTAATATCCCGACCCAGCGCGGCCGCGCGCTTCATCAGCGCGGGCGCGCTGACTTTCCGTTCTCTCGGCGCGGCCGCGCGCAACACCAGCGCGGGCGCGCCTACCTTCTGCCAACGCGGGCGCGCCTACCTTCTGCCAAAAATTCGTTTTTTCTTCATCTTTATTCCTTGCAGCTTTGAGCCAGTCTTTCAAGCTTTTATTCCAGCACATCCTAAACACCATATTAGCATCAAAACAATGCTAATTCACCTGATTCACTAAGTAAAGCCTAAAATATAAAAACACTTGAAAACTTGTTAAAACACAAATAACTTGAGTACAAATACACCAATTCAAAGCTTCTTAGAGCATAAATAATTGTCATAAATTCCACTTAACAGTACCATATTAAGAGTCCTCTCTGCTTCCTCATTTCCCTGAACAACCAATGTTTGGTAGGCTATAATAGGATGAGTAAATGTCTCAGCATCTAGAGAAATAAAATATATAACAACTCTATATTCTTGCTGATATAGTCTTTTCCTTTTTGCCTCATTGACATTCATTGACTCACTTGCAATGGTTTCCAACCTTATGCATTCTGTACCTTCTTTTTTCTCATTTTCTCTCTCTCTTTTTGCATCAAGGGCTCCCCTCATACTCTCACCTTCACCATCTAAGGTGGGACTCCTCTCACTCACTTTTACCATGCTGAAAGAAATAGCATGTGGAAGTTCACACATTTCCTCTCCTTTTGCCTGAGAGCAACTCAGCCTCTCACTCAAGTCACTCCCTTCCCTCAAACCTAGGAGTGATTGTACAACTACTAAGTCATCTACACTTGTCACAATTTTGGAAATATTAAGTTTTGTAGAGACTGTCAACGGATAAGTGACATCCGTTGACATGGCAGTTGTGAGTAACAACGGATAAATGCTGTTAAGTTTATCTATCGAGGGACAATCACTTATCAACGGATGAGAGATATCCGTCAAAGAGGTAGAAACAAAAGAGTTAGGAGTTAAAACTATGATTGAGTCTGTGGAGATTGATTTTAGATTTTATGCACATACTCATCATTAGTCTCCGAAAAAGGGCAAGTGAGCCAACAAATCATCAATAAGATGATGCTCACTTGCTGTAGATTTTTGCTTCTCCAAGGATTTTAAAGATGGAGAATCAGGAATTGATGTGTTTATCATGTCCACATCCAGTTAGTTTGTGGGAGAATTGTGTGTGTATAGTGTATCGATAATGAGAGATTTTGGTTGTGACTCCACATTTATTGGAGCCACATCAACCTGACTTTGAGATGGTGTTATAACTGAGTCTTTGATTGAAGTTGGCGCTGTATGTGCGCCCTGTGACTCCCCCAAAGGTTTCAGCTTCTTCTTTCGGATATAGGTTTGTGTTTGGTCAGTTTTGTCCCTTCCCCTTTTGGCCTGTGCTCTTGGTTGAGAGCTTGTTTCAATAGCTACATCTTTTTGAGAGGATGCAACTAGTAGAGAGCTTATTCTCTTATTAATCACCATAGTATGTTGGCAGACTATGATGTGGTTGGTTTGGGTCACACTTATCTCACCCACCTTATCCTTAGGGCTTCTTTGATTTTCACCCTTTCCCTCACCCAACTTACTACCCTGTGCACTCCCCTCAAGTGATGTGGTAGTTGTTATAACTGATGTCTATTGAGAGACAACAGAGGTTGGCTTCTTAGACTTGGATTTTGATCTAGGTTTTTTGGCTTGGGTAGACATCTGTTTGGTCACTATCACATATGTCATTTCCACAATTGAAGTTAAAGAAGTAATGGGTGGAGAAGAGATTGTAGCAAAAAATAGTTACCTCAGTTACCTATTGTGCCCCAAAAATTGGAAGATAGTTGAGTGGCACTTCATTTTTGAGGTTAATCTTGCTGAAATTTGCAAGAACTCTCTTTTCTTGAACCCAACAAGCAAGCTTGTTGCTTGGGTTCTTAATTACAAGATCCTCAGAAACAAAGTTAGCTAAAATCGTCAAGAATCTAGCATAATATACATTTCTGGGTCTTTTCTTAATATCCCCAAATTTATACCCTAACTTTAGCATGACATAATTACTGAAATTAAAATACTTGTCATTTAGGAGCATGTAAAGCGTGGAAGAAATAATTGCATCAAAATTGCTGATTTTGCCAGAAAATACTTTTATGAAAGAGTCACACAGAAAACTCCATTCTTTTCAAAGGCCCTTTCTGCCGATTCCTCCTAAGTAAGCAGAATCAATAGAGTAACCCATAAAGTTAAGCATATTAGTCACGTTAGTGTTTGTGTGTGGAACAGATGTGCTGTTTTCATGCAATTTAAAACAAGCTTTAACTTCATCACAATTATCACAATAATCATTACCTTTGAGTTTGAAGTTAATGGTCATGTCTGTAGAGTTAAAAACGGCCGTGGTCCAAACTTCCTCCACAACTTCGCAGTATATTATCGTAAACTCGAGCATAGAGTACTTCAATTTACAGTTCCTAATTAAGTCCATCATCTTGTGAAAGTCTTCAGAACCAACGCTCTTGTCCACAAGTGTGTCGAAGTTGTTGTTCTCATAGATGAACCCAGATTGAGATATGATTTTGACTAATGGTGCCACTGTTGCTAAGTATGCAGTTACAGAGAGAGAGAGAGAGAGAGAGAGAGAGAGAGAGAGAGAGAGAGAGAGAGAGAGAGAGAATGAGGGGTTTTCGAGATGAAGAGAGTAAAAGTTGCAATGTAATTCAGAGAAAGATAAAATTGAAATATAGAAATGAAATGGGCTTTTATACTGTCTCTGAAAAAGATAAAAAAAATAATAAAATAAAGTATCCAATGATAATTGCCAATAATAACCACTTAAAAATAAAATAGTCTATAGAAATTCCAAAACTTATACATCGACATATACATACATAAATACTGTAAGTAAAGTCGGCGTCTAGGGTTTGGAATTAAAGGCTATGATTGAAGAAACTCAACGGATACACGGCGTGTCTTTATCCGTTGAGGGATAAAGTACCCTGAAATATTTTTGACTTTCAACAGATAATTCTTATCCGTTAAATACCATAAGTATTTACCTTTAGTAAATCCTGATTTTGGTGTCAGGATCTGTCATTTTGCAAATCCTGATTTTGGTGTCAGGATCTGACAACTTGCAAATCCTAATTTGTAATTTTAATAAAGTCAAACTTATTTCTAGCTGCATTAAAAATTGCAAAGACATCAAAAAGAATTAAGAATAATTAAGCATACCTAACTCACTTACCAACCTAGTAAAAGTTGTTTCGTCAAGTGGCTCGGTAAAGATGTGTGCAAGTTGCTGCTCACTTGGAACAAAATGTAGTTTCACTGTACCATTCATAACATGTTCTCTAATGAAGTGGTACTTGATGTCTATGCGTTTTGTTCTTGAATGCTGCACAGGATTTTTAGTGATGGCAATTGAACTTGTGTTATCACAGAAAATTGGAATTTTGTCCACATGTAGACAATAGTCCAACAATTGATTTTTCATCCATAAAAACTGTGCAAAACAGCTACCAACAACGATATATTCAGCCTCAGCTGTGGAAGTAGAAACTGAGTTCTATTTCTTACTAAACCAGGACACAAGCTTGTTTCCTAGAAACTGACATGTGCCAGTTGTGCTTTTCCTGTCTATTTTGCACCCTGCATAATCTGCATCCGAATAACCAATTAGATCAAAGCCATAATCTCTAGGATATCAAATGCCAAATTTTGGTGTACCCTTGAGATATCTAAAAATTCTTTTAATAGCTACTAAATGAGATTCTCTAGGATTAGCCTGAAATCTAGCACAAAGACAAGTAGCAAACATTACATTTGGCCTACTGGATGTCAAATATAAAAGTGAGCCAACCATACCTCTATAGTTTGAAATGTCCACAGACTTTTCAGCAGTGTTCAATTCAACTTTAGTGGCAGTGGCCATGAGAGTTTTTGCAGATGTGCAATCTATTAGGTCAAACTTCTTTAAAAGATCATAAATATATTTAGTTTGACTAATGAATATTCCATCAGTAACTTGCTTAACTTGTAAACCAAGAAAGTAAGTTAGTTCTCCCATCATGTTCATTTCATATTTTTTTGCATCTGTTTGGCAAACTTTTAAAAAGTTTATCATCTGTAGAGCCAAATATAATATCATCTACATAAATCTGAACAAGTATACCGGAGCCATTAACATTTCTAAAGAAAAGAGTTTTGTCAACAGTACCTCTTGTGAAATGATTTTCTAAAAGGAACTTTGACAGAGTATCATACCAGGATCTGGGTGCTTGCTTCAATCCATAAAGTGCTTTCAAGAGATAGTAGACATAATCTGGAAAGTTGGGGTCTTCAAAACCTGGAGGCTGACTAACATAGACTTCCTCCTCCAAATCTTCATTCAGAAATGCACTTTTGACATCCATTTGATAGACTTTAAAATTGGCATGGGCTGCATAAGCTAGAAAAATTCTGATGGCTTCAAGTATTGTAATAGGAGCAAAGTCTCATCAAAATCTATTCTTTTTTTTATTAATAGTAGCCCTTAAAAACCAATCTAGCTTTATTCCTTATGACTATGCCATTTTCATCCATCTTGTTTTTGAATACCCATTTGGTGTCAATAGAATTTTTGCCTTTAGGTTTGGGTACCAGCTTCCATACTTTATTCCTTTCAAATTGGTTTAGCTCTTCCTGCATAGGTAAAGCCCAATCAGGATCTAACAAAGCATCTTGTACCTTCTTTGGCTCTTCTTGAGACAAAAAGCTGCTGAATAGACATTCATCTTGAGTTACTTTCCTTGTTTGTACTCTTGAATATGCATCACCAATGATCAATTCAAATGGGTGATCTCTAGTCCATTTCCTTTGTTGTGGTAGATTAGCTCTAGATGAAGAGGCCTCATAGTTTTCTTGATTTGTGACTGAGTTTTAATTCGAAAAAACTCCCCTTGAGTTTGTGGATCTTTCATATAAGGTTGGAGTTCTTTCAGTTTGTGATCTAGAATGACTTTTAGCTCCTGTTGAGGGTTCAACGAATGCTGAATTTTTTCCTTTGACGGACGATACAGTTTGTCTGTCAACGGATGCTATACTTGACCTTTCAACGGATACAACATTTTGTCCTTTAACAGATGTAGAATTTTGTGCTTCATTTGTTGACCTTTCTGTATATTCCTTAGAAATTATTTCTTGATCAATTTCATCATCACTGTCATCACAGTTCATCTCAATATTGTCAAATTTGAGGTTTTTATAGAAACATTCATCTTGTAGTCCTTCAATCTTCTTATCATCAAACACAACATGTAAAATTCCATAACAATGTTGGTTCTTAAATTGTAGACTCTGTATGCTTTTCCAACTGTATATCCAACAAAGATACCTTCATCTGCTTTGGCATCAAACTTTCCATGTTGCTCAGTTTGATTCCTTAAAATATAGCATTTGCAGCCAAATACATGAATAAAGTTCAGTGTTGGCTTCCTGTTCTTGAACAATTAATAAGACATCATGCATTTTTCTTGATTGACCAAAGAAATGTTCTGAGTGTAGCATGCAGTATTGACAACTTCAGCCCAAAAATACGTTGGTAATTTTAATTCTTCTAACATGGTTCTTGCAGCTTCAAATAGGGATCTATTCTTTCTTTCCACTAATCCATTTTATTGTGGAGTCCTTGCTACTAAAAACTCATGCATGATCCCATTTTCTTCACATAACAACCTCATTACAGAATTCTTGAACTCAGTTCCATTGTCACTCATAATCCTTCTAACCTTGAGAACAGGATGATTGTTGACTTGCCTTATATGATTGAGAACCATGTTATAAGGCAATATCACTAGCTTCATTTTTAGATTTCACAAAATGTGTCCAAGAGAACTTTGAGAAGTCATCCATAATTATAAGGCAATATCTTTTCTTTGAAATTGACAATACATTGACTGGTCCAAACAAATCCATGTGCAACAGTTGTAGTGGTTCTTCAATTATCGATTCAAGCTTCCTTTTGAATGATGCTTTAGTTTGTTTCCCTTTTTGACAAGCATCACACAATCCATCCTTTGAGAACTCAACTTGAGGAATGCTTCTTACTAGGTCTTTCCTGACTAATTCATTCATAGTCTTGAAGTTTAGATGAGACAACTTCTTGTGCCATAGCCAACTTTCATCTTGACTTACTTTGTTGAAAAGAAAAGTAATAGAATCTGCATTAGATGAGTTGAAGTCAGCTAGGTACATATTTCCTTTTCTCACTCCAGTGAGAACCACTTTGTTGTTTTCCTTGAAGGTAACAACACATGCTTCAGTATTGAAAGTTACAGAGTTACCTTTGTCAAATAGTTGGCTGACACTCAAAAGATTATGTTTGAGTCCATCCACTAGAACAAATTCTTCAACGATGATATTATCTTTTGAAATCAAGCCATATCTCACAGTAAACCCTTTGATGTTATCTCCAAAAGTAATACTTGGGCCAACTCTCTTCTTGAACTCAGTGAGCAGGGTAGAATCTCCAGTCATGTGCCTTGAGCATCCACTGTCTAGATACCATAGACTCTTTCTGTTTCCCTGCACACATCAAAATCAAATCAAGTTGATTTTGGTACCCATGTTTCCTTGGGTCCTGCCTTGTTACTTTTTATTATGTTTCTTAGGCTTTCCACCATCAAACTTAGGCGATTGAGGATCAACCTTAGTCCTTGGGGATTAACTGTGAATCTCATGATCAATTATAGAATTATCATGGACATTTTGATTAACATGATATAACATAGATTGTGCAAACATGTTATTCCAGTAAGGCATGCTAATTGGCATTTGTGGCATATTGAATGTAGCATAATAAGAACTTTGTGCAAATGGCATATTAGCAAATTGTGCATTTAAATTATGTGCGGGCATAATAGGCATGACATTCATTGGTAATGTAAGCATGTCGGGAAATGAAGGAGGTGCAGACATGGGTGTAGGCATAACAGATTTGCAATTAGCAGATAAGTGATTAACGCTACTGTAACAACCCCAAATCTGGGGTCATGATTGGGTGTCACTAAACAAATTTAAATAATATAAACCTGTATATTAAAACAAATATACAGATAACCCCTCATTAATCCGGATCGCTTACAGGTTATGGTATGAAACAAGAATCTAACCTTCTAAAATTACAATATCTAAAATACAATTCCATTACCTCTTTACTAATTTCCTCGTATTGATCACTCTGACACCTCCAAATCCCTTCCAGCTGGAATCTCTTCACTTTTGCAGTCTATTGAAAGCTATTCACTTTTGCCCTTATTTGATACTAAAAGAAATAGGATTTCACAAAGCAAGAGTGAGCCAAAAATGCCCAACAAGTATCATAAATGGTTTCCAGGTATTAGATCAAAGAAACTTCTGGAAATGATTTTTGAATGATTTCAAAACATCTTTATTTATTTAAAACAGTTGAGTGAATAAAACATCGGCCCTCACTGGCCTCTAATCATAGATCACGTTTTTCTGTAAAAGAACAGTGAACGTTTCACTGATTCATCTCTTTGAATCAAATCTTTTTTTGATTTTGTAATCATAAACTTTTCAAGAAGGAATGTCGTTAATGGCGATCAACAATAAATTAGACTGGATACTAGAAACCAATATATGCACTATAACCTGCTGATCAGTCAGGATATAGTGCGAATCTATACCCAACTGCATAGACCCACCAACATATGGGGTACCCAGGCAACTATGGCCTAATAATCAAGGGTCCAGCCATCCCTGGCCCTTAGGGTCCAACTCATTCCTAGCCCTCATCGTAACCATCCAGTCCGTGGAGTATTTTGATATCAAATCATTTTGATTTCAAAACATCCCGATTCTGGGTTCGCAAATAACCCGAAGGAAACGGTATTTGCGCAAGAGATCAATCGATAATCAAGGAATAAGATAAAAAGGCACTTGCATAAATAAGAGTAATTGCAGAGAAATATAAAAACATTTAACTATTCTGAACTTAGAATATGAATGAAGAAATATTTGCAGTATTTTAGAAGAAAGGTTAGGAATACTTGCCTCAATTGATAACCTTTCTAATCTTTAACTATCTGCCATCTCACTCAGTCCTGATGTATCTGTATTTCCATTGACAGGCTACTTGACCTTTCTTGTCATTCACCATTTCAGGTTTATATCTATTCTGAATCCACTCGTTTCATTATTACACGTAATCAGACTTTACTTTTACAATCTCTCTCTGGCCTTGAATGCCTCGCACTATGTGTATCTATCATAAAAGATACCATTCAATTAACTGATAATATATAATTGTCTAGTCTATACGTTTATCCTTATCGTCTACCCGCCCGATAATAACAGATAAGGATCATCTTTAATCATATAAAGTTTAATAGACACGTGGACTCATAGTTCACATAACACATAGGCACATAAGGCACATATCACATATTTTATATCACATATAACTCACTTCGTCAAAACATTTGACTCGGTATGTTCAAAACTGAAATCGAGTCCAAATACAATTTCACGATAATTACGCGACTCAAAAATGTTTGCAAAATTAATCGACCTTTCGAAATGAAAGATTTTATGTCTCGAAAGTATTTTTATTGAAAGTAGAATATTTGTTTTGAGTTTGGACGTGTTCGTTTCGTATTAAACGGACGAATGGTCTATTTAATACGAATTTTTGAACATTTTTCAGAATTAAAATGGGTTTTTGAATCATTTTATAATTAAATAATAGGGTTCAAACACCCGAATTTGACTTTAAAATAATTTTATAATAATTATCGAGCCTTGAAAATAATTTAAAATAATATTTTAAAACTCGAAACTATTTTTCAGAATTTTTAAATCAAAAATAAATAATTAAATCTAATTATTAAATCAATTAAAATTATTTAATAATTAATTAAATCAATTAATCAATTAATATTAAATTAATTTATTAATTAAAATAATTAAAAATTAATTAAAATTAATTAATAAAATAAATCAGATTTATTTTTGAATTAATAATGGATTTTGGAATTAAAACTGAATTTTTAAAAATTAAAAATAGAAATTTTGAATTATTTTTAAATAAAAATCACAGAAACAGAATTTTGGATATGAATTTGGGTAAAAGAAGATCAAAGGAGGGAAATTTTTCGGGTCAGGAACCGAGTTGACGAAGAACAGGTCGACACGCCAGACTTTTCTCCAAAACCGGCGAACAACCGGTTTTCCGGTTAGATCGATTGGATCCGAAATAATGTGGTTTGTCCGGGTTTTTGCTTCAATTCAACACTACAATCAATAACACAACACTCAATAATGACGAATTACCAAGAATATCAGTCCGTTCTTTGATTCTGTCGAATCCCCGGCGAACCCGACTGAAAACCGGTGATTTCCCGGTAAAGCAACCCAGACACCCAACATCACATACACTTACATGAATCAAGTCATTTTTAAACGATCTATAAGCTGGTATAACTCAATCAAGCCCAGAATCAACATGTTAAGAGTTCCAAATTCTAATGAAGAACATTCAAGCACCTAAAACCCTAATTTTAAAATTCGAGAATTAAACATCAATTTCTATATGTCATTGAACTCTATTTTTGACATATAATATACCAAATTGATCAGGAAGAAAAGATCTACATGATTATGCCATCAAACCACATCAACAACATTAAGAACAAATTTTCATAATTTAATCCATAAATAATTCAAATTAAAATAAATAAATAAGAAATTAACCTAGATTTCTGCACCAAAAGTGATGGTTGATTCAGAAAGGTCTTTTCGAGAGCTTCGATTTGATATATAACACGCCCGAATCGGAGTTCGATAACGGCTTCGTTCGAGGGTTTGATTTTCAAGAACGTAACGAATAATTAGGGGTTTCTCTGTATTTTATCAGTTTTAACTGACTGATTATGATTACACGAATAAAATAAAATAAGAAAAGGGCTATTTATATTTATGGAATATTGGTTCGTTTTGGATCATATTAGATCGATAAATTAGTTACTTAGCTGCTAAGTAACTGCAAAAACGATCCGATTTGATACCCGTATTGGATAATTATCCAAACCGGGATTTTTATAAAACACTTTATACAAAAATAATGTAATATTATCCCGTCTTTTGAGAATACGGGTTTTGTTGATTTATCGAAATGATTATCGTATCGAAAATCTTGCGCCGGGACGTGTACGGGTCAGACCGTAATCCAGATCGAAAAAGTCAAAACACGAAAAATGTCCGGAATTACCAGATTAGGTTAGGAAGGAGTTTTTGGAAGAGTTTCGGGTTGTAAAAATGTAAAAATGGTTGAAGTTGGACGATTCCCGGCTTTATAAAATAGTTTTGTAATTATTTAGAAAATAATTAATAAATTCATAAATCAATCTAAAATCATATAACATTCCAAAATTACAAGAAAAATACTTTATTATCTGTATTTTATTCTAGACATATTAAAATTAATATATTCATATTTTATCATATATAAATATCCAAATATTATTATCAATCATCAGATAATTCACTAAAATTCACATAACAATTATATAATAATCACATAATAAATTTACACGCTATGTCCCGGATGTTACAACTACCACACTATATACAAGTTTTACCAGGTGCATATTTATCAGGTATTTAGTTGTTATATTTGTTAATTCCTACTTTCCCATTTTTGTTATTTTTCCTTTTAGAATATGCATTGATCTCAATTTTCTCCAATTTGTCACTCAACTGCTTCATTGACAGATTCCCAATATTTATTCTCTTTGTTTCCTTGACTCGACTTGATTCTCCTATAACAAAGTTCTTAGAAACTGATACATATTTCTCATTCAGCTTAACTAAGCTGGTTTTGCTAATTGGTTTCTTTTCTATCGACATATGTGAATCCTTATCTTTCAACGAATATTCACTTTCAGCTTTCGACGGATATGCCTAATCATCCGTCGACTCCACATCCATTGATAAGCCATCAATCAATACAGGGTCCAATTTCTTCTTGTCCTTTTTTGAGGCTTCTTCACAGAAAGACTCAATTCCTTAAACTTTGGCAATTTGGGCACTTACATTCCTTGATGATTTCCAAGCCTTGATCACTTCTTGCTCACGTTCAAGCTGCTTTCTTAAAATTTCCTCTTTCTTCAAAGATTCAGTCAGTTCATCCTTTGCAATCTTGCACTCTATTTTCAGTTTCTCAAACTCAATGAATCGAGTTTCTAACACAACATTTCTCTCACTTAAAAATAGATTATTATCTTTAATTATATTATTTTCTTTAGTGAGTGATTTAAGTGTAACACGCAAGTGATACAATTCTGTAGACATGACATTTATGGCATCATTACACTCATCTTTAGTAAAGTGTGCTAGGTTTGTAGTGATTACTTAATTGCTTGAGGAACTGACTTCTGCTTCATCTAATTTGGCCATTAGGGCTAGGTTGACATAGCTTGTTTCTTCATCTTCATCTTCCCCATCAGCTACCCAATCATTTTCTTGAGTCAAGAAAGCCTTTTCCTTTTGTTTGAGCAATTCAAAATATTTCTTTTTGTAATCCACTGGCTCAAACCTTCTTTTCTCAGAATTAGGATTTCTTCATTCATTAGCGAAATGTCCACTCAAGCCACACTTGAAACATTTAAATTTTGACTTGTCCACAATATTTCTGTTTGGCTTGGTTGCTCCAAAATTCTTTTTGAATTTGAGCTTGGCAAATCTTCTTGATAGGAAATCCAGATGTTCATCTATGTCCTCCATTTTATCCTGACTGGGATCATCTTCATTGTCAGCCATTAGCCCTTTTCCTTTGCCTTCACAAACCCTCGAGTTTGGTACAGATTCCACAGCTTCAACCTTCAACTCTATTCCTCTCTCTTGTTCAACTACTAGAGCAATAGATCCACCTTTCTTCCTTCCTTTCTCTAATAGCTCTCCCTGCTCCATTTCGAGGTTATAGGTTTTTAAGATACCATACAGTCTCTCTAGAGTAAATTCTTTATACTCTTGAGAATTTATGCGAGAGACTCTCATAGGCTTCCATTCTTTTGGTAGAGATCTCAGGAATTTTAGATTAGATACTTTAGTTTGGTAGATCCTCCTATACAACTTTAAACTGTTCAGCAGTTTTTGAAATCTACTGAAAATGTCACTCAATGACTCACCATCTTCAAAGTGAAAATGTTCATATTGTTGTATGAGGAGTTGCATCTTGTTTTCTCTGACTTTCTCAGTTCCCTCGCATAGTAATTGGATTTGGTCCCAAATTTCCTTGGCAGTATTGCAGTTGATAACATTGTTGAACATATCTCCATCAAGACCATTAAATATAATATTCATGGCCTTTTTCTCTTTATGAACTTGCTCAATATCTTCATCTGTCCATTCTGACTTTGGATTTGGGACTTTTTTCTCATTTCCAACAGCTCCTTCAATATCTGTTGCAGCTCTACGAGGAACATCAGGACCTTTCTCTATGCAATCAACATGTTGTATGAGTGATGTTGGATATTCACTCCAACATCCTTTCTACACATGTTGTTAGTTTTTTTATCTTTAAACTCTTAGTGTGTCAAGAGCTTGCTCTGATACTGTTAGGTAATTAATACAACAAAGAGGGGTGGTGAATGTGTTTTGGATATTTTTAAACTTTTTAAATTATTTTGGATATGATAAACAAAGCAGTTTAACTTGTAGAAATATATTATTTAAACAGAATTAGTAAACATGCACATAAACACAGTATCTTCAAAACTCACTTAATTTTATATTAAAATCAAGTATGTCTTGCTACACATTTCCGGGTTCTTTGTTGATAAAGAACTCAGCTACTTCCTTGAGAGTTACAAGAAATTCTAGATCTATTGTGTTACACTTAAAAACAAAGGACCATTGTTTACTTTATAGATCAGTAAATACAGGTTTTACACATCATGCAATAGCATGTACTAAACCCTACTTTAAGTTATCTAAAGCTTTCCATTTCTAGCTTAGTATATCTTTGCAAATCGTAAATGTTTGGGACTTTCCTTTGTCAGTTAATCTTGGCCTTTGATCTTGTACTCTTCAAGCTACTTTTGTAGACTTTTCAAATCAGTGATTAATTTGTTTTTTGATTGACAATCTTGGATCTTTAACTTGTCTGCATTCTGTACTTGAGGTTTATATCGAGATCTCCAGTTTGAACTATAGAGAACTGACACCTCGATAAGTATAATGGCTTATCGAGATCTCTTAGTTCTCTATGAGTATTTTGACTTGTCGAGGTCTCTGAGTTTTCTATAAGTGAACTTGGCTTGTCGAGGTCTCCAAATTTCTGCATGTGGAAATGACTTGTCGATATATCTGAGATCTCTATAAGCATTTTGACTTGTCGATATCTCTGAGATCTCTAGTGAGAATTTGACCTGTCGATATCTCTAATCTTCACATCTTTATTTTGACTTGTCGATATCTCTGAGTTCTCTAATGCAAAAATGACTTGTCGATATCTCCAATCTTCATATCTTCATTTGGCTTGTCGATATCTCTGAGACTTCTCTATAAGCTATTTTGGACTTCTCGATAAGTCATTCTAGAGTTCTCGAATGACTTCTCTATATGACTTGATATGTGACTTAGATATCTTGACTTAGAATGTTTTTTCCAAAACAGATTTATTCAACTCCAAACTTCTTCACAATTTCTCTGAGGCATGATCTTCATGATCTTCTTCCAAAATTTATTCGTAGGCTTGAGACTGTTTACAGAAAAATACTCCAGTCTAATCTTTGAAATTTTTACAGACTCAAGTAATACAATACAAAATGCAAACTTAGATTATCATACAACTAATTCTTAGGGCTGTCATATTGACTTAGTCTTGTTATAGTACAGGCATGTCTTGTACAACAATCTCCCCAAATTTGTGAGAAGATTGTTTATCATAAATTCATGTCTGGTAACAAGACTAACCCCAAGTTAAAATGAACAATAGAACATTACATAAGAATTGACAAAAATACAACTTTTATACATTAAGTGATTTCTTGAGTTTGAAAGATACATTCATCAGACAAATTTCTCATCTTCTATTTCTTCTCTAATGAGGTCCTTTAACTTTACAAGTACTTCCAGTTCCTCTATGATTGGTGTCCCTCTTAGAGCTTCTACAAGCTTGAGCTTATCATCTAATGGATAACTGTACAAGAAACCAACCCTAATTCTTGAGAATCTGCCAACCTTGATGTTTAGAAATTATCCATCCTTGGTAATTCTGCTCATCCCCTTTGCCTTGAGTTCTTCAGATCTTTGTATAAACATTTCTATTTCCTCAATATACTTTCTTTTCCTCTCTTTCAGCCTTTTCTCTTGCTCTTCTTTCTTCCCTTACTATCAACCATACTGCCAATACAGACCTCCATGCCATAGTACCAGTGTCCTTATCCTTCAGTAAGCTTATCACCCTCTTTATCTCTGTGGTTAAATATATATCTAATAAATTTCTGCCAAGTAAGGTGTATGATCCATCTTGATAGTAGATTCTTACTTCCCTCAAAGATACAACCCAAACTTTGACCATTTCTTCAGCTAATTGTTGAAAGTAGTCTTCATCTGAGATGCACCAGTTCAGAGGTAGAAAATCTTTTTGATTAAAATAGTTCGAGATGGCCCGCTCAGTTACTTACAGTTTCTTTGATTTTCTTCCAACAGATTTGTAATGAGTTTTGGTTGGTGGCTTAAAGGAAGGTGGGTTTGTGATTTTCTTTAGAGAGGTCTGGCTTGAGGTGATTGGTATTTTCTGTATGGTGTTAGTAGTGTGTTTGTACAAGAATTTAGGCTTAGAGGTTAGAAATTGTAAAGTATTTGAGTTTCTTGGTTTAGGGGATTGAGCTTGGTTGATTTGGATTTGTAGGGTATCTTTTTGTGGTTTTGGACTATCCTCCTTCTTCTTCCTTCTTTTTTCTTCTCCTCTTCTCTTATCATCCCCCTTTTTCTCGTCCCGCTTCTTCTCTTTGATACCAGTTGCTCTAGAAGTTTGACTTGGATTTGAGCCAGAAGGTGGTTGATCATCTTGCTTTTGCTCATCATCATCCTTATCATCCTTTAAGTTGAATTGAGAAGTTGGCAACATGGTCTTTGCATTTTGAAGGTGTCTCCCCAAGATTCCGATCATTTCCTCATCTTCAGGTTTCTTGTTTATCTTGGTCTTGAGGTCAGATTCAAGGGTCATTATCAATCTCACAATATTTCTTATACAATTCTTTGGAACTGTGAAGAATCTGCATTTTATGGATTGTGAAAAGATGTAGGCAATCCCCATGCTTGGATAAAGATAGGCTTCGGGAAAAGCAGCTATCTGAGCATTCTTGAGTTCCTTTAGCAGTTGGGTGTCCTCTGGAATTACTGTATGTACTTTATCAATCATTACATCCAGCTCAGATGCTCTTAATTTTTGAAGATTGGAGAGAGACACCTTTAGACATCTGTCCATTCCACAGTCATTCACATTTGCAACAATCCTCTTCTCCAGAAAATTATCAACTTTGACAATCACCACTATGATAAAGTTGATGTTGTTGGCCAATGCTCTTTTGTAGGTTACATAGTTGTTGTGAAGAGACACTCTTAAAACTGACAAAAGTTCATTAAATTCTTGATCTTGACAAGGTCCTTATGCAGCTTTTAAAAGTCTGTCCTTCCTAACATCTTTAGATAATTGAGCTTTTGAAGAGCTTTGACCAGTGTGAGTTGATGTAAATTTTATAGTCTCCTTTAATTTACCAGCATCCTTGGATTGTTGAATCCTAGCTTCTATCTCCCCCGGTCTTGTGGACATGCATGAGTAGGGGAGTTGGTATTTCTGGCCTCACAGCCTCAGGAACAGGTAGAGGAACATTCAGAGCACCCATAACAGCTCCCAATTGAACTGAGTTCTGCATCTGGAGGTGTTTGCGGGAATTTACCAAGGCCTTGATGTCATTTTGTTGACTCTCCACCAGAGAGGTGAAAGATTGCACCTGAGCTGTGAATGAATCATTGAAGGACTGCAGAGCTGAAATTTGTTGTTGGAGAGATTGGAGTTGAGCATTTGATGATGTTGCAGATTGTGGTTGAGAGCTTGAGGAGACTGAGGTGCCAAAAGTAGCTTGCACAGCCTCTTTGATTCCTTCTATGAGAAGTGCTGAAGGCTCATATCTGCTTTGGTGGAGCTGATTTAACTTGAGTTTTGTATCATTTGAACTTGCAATATGTTGTTGAACCACCTCATGCAAAGCTATAAAAGATTGTCTGGGATTTTTGACATCTTTTTCTACATAAGTCAGATTAAATCTTGCCATTTGGTTAGCAAAATGTTAGAATTTTGAAGTGATTTTGAGTTGAGAAGGAATAATCTCATCCATCTTTTCTCTCATAAGCTTTCTGATCTTGTCTTGATGACTAGTCAGTGTTAATTCTAGAGCTTTACCAAAAAGGTGAAAAGCTTTGAGTTGAGCCTTATAAACTTCATTAACTGCATCATAGACTTTCCCAGGATTTAAGGCTTTTGCATTGCTGCCCAGTTTGGTCAGATAGTCTTCCCTAAATTTGGCCAAGAGAACATCCATCTCAAGAGTTTAGTCTTTGTTTAGCCAAGCATCACAGTTGCCATCCTATTCAGCGTCAATGACAATTTTAGCTTGTTGTTCTTGGACCCCTGTCTGAAATGTGAGCATTATGGCCTGATAATCCTGGTTGGACATATCTGAAGTTAGTAGCTGTTGAGAGATTTGAGCAAGTCCAGACAGCTGATCAACTAAAAGATCATCTACAGTTGTTGGTTGAGCTTTAGCTGCCTGTAACCACTGGGAGATGAGGTGTGGTTGTTGTAGTTGAGAAGTAGAGGGTTGGTCTATTGGTTTGGAGGTGGATGAGAGTATATGTATGGAACCACTTATGACTGAAGTCACAGTTTGACTCACAGATTGCTATGTGGTTATGACAGTTTGTTCTCCACTTGTAGTGGGAACCTCCAATGGAATTTGAGGGGAGTTAGCTAGGTTACTGTCATGTACTCTAGCCTCAAACCCTTGTGTTTCTTTCAAAACACTATCACTTGAAAGTGTTGTACTTGCCTCCCCCATAGCAGGATCATTGACAATTGAACTCATAGCTATAACTGTGAGAGCAATCTTAGCTAGGGTTGTGAGGGGAGTTGTTCCCACAAGAGGAACCTCCAATTGAATTGGAGAGGATTTAGATAGCTCCCCCTCAGGAGTATCACCCTCAAACCTAGCAACCTGTGAAGGTTGATTTACACATGAAGGTGGATTTGTATCTATCAAAGGGTCTTCAGTGAAAACTGATGAAACCCCTGTATTTGTGTTTGTATCATCAAGGTCTACCCCAACATGTAGCCTCTTACCAACTAAATGTGGTTCCTGGGTGGTGAACATAGTTTCTTGAACCATGTCACTTAATGTTGGCAACTCTTGAGAATTAAATTCAAGAGTTTCATTGTGGGAAGAAGAAATTTTAGAAATAAGATTTTGAATGTCAGAATTGAGTTTTGGCAGCTCCCCTTGAATAAATGAGGGAGCTTCAAGAGATATGCTCTCCTTGTGTGTGTCATCCTTATTTCTCCTTCCATACACTTGAATTTGTTCAAGTGTTTGTGCAGACTCTGTACAGGGTGCACTAGGGAGAGTGCTATTTTCAATAGAGACACCATGTTGAGAGGATGCCCCTAGATTCTGTTTTTGTCCCTCTTTTTCAACTACATCCTTTTGAGAGGATGTAGACGTGGTTTGAGTGGTCAGCTCAGTTTGTTTAACCTTCTTTGTCTTTTTGACCAAGGTTGACTCAGTTTCTGTTTGTTCCTCACCACTCTCATTGATGATTGACAGGTTTGCCTGATTTCTCTTCTTTGTACTCACTTCACCCTTTTGAGAGGATGAAGTGGTTGGTTTCTTAGCTTCTAGTGGTACAGAAGGAATTGTTTCAGCTTGAGAAGACCCCTGTTGGTTGTCCTGTGTTTGTACTTCCATAGAGACAGGAGCCATAGCCGTACTAGGTTCAATATTGGATCTCATGTCAGGCATAGGGTAAGGGTTAGTCTTAAATCTCTCCAACATAAATGGAGTGAATTTAAGACTCACACTTACCTTGTACTTTGTAGTAAGTGAACCAAATAAAATTTTGGACACTTGCTTACAATTTCCTATCTTTGTCCTATCTATACCATCAAGTAAATGAATGTCTGCAACTTTATAGATTAAAGTAGACATTATAAACCTAGGAACGAAAATGTCCTTAACTCTAGAAGACAAAGGCATAGTTAGCCTTGTGCTGAGCTCCTGCAGAATTAGCATCCCCACATTGATGTGTTTGTTGTGAGCCATGGAGAATATCAGCTTCTGAACTACGCTAGAAATGTTATCATACCTTGTTTTTCTACATGTGAATGCTCTCACAATGGAGTCAAATAGGAATGACCATTCCTTCCTCAGATTCTTCTTGTTGAGACTGGCCAAGTTGATCCTTTCACTATAGTTGATGAAGTCCATGAATTCAACTAATTCATCTTGAGTTGGAACCTCCATCAGATTTTCAGTAGGAATCCCCAACGCCATGTTTACATCCATTTCAGAAAATTCCACTTATTGACCCTTGAAAGAGCAATTAACCACCATAGAAGCAGTTTGATCATCATGCATTATTGTCCTTATCACAGCTGTATTCCTGAAATCCCATAAAACATCCAATAACAAAACTGGATTTGCTATTAAAGCACCTGCAAAATAAGTTTCAGAGAGCAACTTCACAAAACTCTTGAAAGTATCAGGAGCATGGTTTGCATCAGTAAAAGCCAAGTAATTGGTGCCCTCATTTGGAATGAAAGGTGTAACTGTGTTTGACTCCATTGAAATAGTCTGAATTTGAGCGGGTAAGAAAAAGTAGAGAGAAAGAGTTTAAAATGAGAGAGAACGATTAAGAATTGGAAAACTTAGGTCACTTAGAGTTCTCGAAGGCGTAAAGAGGTGTATGTCGAGATGTCTGGATATTTATAGTAAAAGGTAAATGACTTATTGAGAACTCAAAATAAACGTTTGGAATTTGTTTATCGAGAAGTCATATTGAGAAAATACATACATATCGATATGTCATATTTCTGAGTCTTATCGAGAACTAGGAAAAGACTTATCGAGATGTCAAAGAAATACCCAGTTTGTCCTAAATGGACTGAATTGTTTCTAATTTTTATTTGAATAAATCAAAATAAATTTAGAATGATTTTTTCAAAAGTATTTTACCAAAATAATTTATTAACTTAAATTATCTCAGTTTTGAGTTATCTATAGAGAACTCTGTGAGTAAACACTTATAGAGAACTCTACAATGACTTATCGATAAGTCATAATGAAGCTTATCGAGAAGTCATAAAATTGACTTATCGAGAACTCACTCGAGAAGTCTTAAAATGACTTGTCGATAAGTCAGTTAGACTTATCGAGAACTCAGTTCTCTATATACTTTTGATTACTTTGATTCTGCCTTGTGCTAATTTTACATATTGAAAATGCAAAACAACATTTAGACAGTTTTCTTAGAATTGAAAAATTCCAAGCTAAATTTGAATTTTGAAAAATAAATATACAAATATTTATGAAATATTTATAAATCATATTTTAGTTAATTTTCCAATTAAATCAAATTAATTTTGATTCATTTAGAAATTAATCTGCTACAACACATTTAGCTGAGTTCTTGCCTTTAGGATGAAGAGTTTAACATTCCAATTTCACCAACAAGTCTGGTGAAAGTTGCTTCATCTGAAGGTTTAGTAAAAATGTCAGCTAACTGTTTTTCTGTTGGAACAAAAATTAGCTCAATGGTACCATTTGCAGCATATTCTCTAATAAAATGGTACATTACATCAATGTGCTTTGTCCTAGAGTGATTAACTAGATTAGCCACAATGGATATAGCACTAGTGTTATTACACATGATAGATATTTTGTTCAATACTATACCATAATCCAATAGCTGATTTCTAATCTAAAGCACTTGAGCACAAAAACTTCCTGCATCTATGCATTCAAACTCTGTTGTAGAATTTGACACAGATTGTTGCTTCTTGCTATACCAGGAGACAAGTCTTTGTCCTAGAAATTGACAGCTTCCACTTGTACTCTTTCTGTCAACACTGCATCCGGCAAAATCTGCATTTGTGTATCCAACAGCTTCAAAACCTGTTCCCTTAGGATACCATAATCCCAAGTTTAGAGTCCCCTTTAGATATCTGAAAATTCTCTTCACAACCATCAAATATAATTCTTTTGGATTGGATTGAATTCTTGCACACAAACATGTTACAAACATGATGTCCGGTCTACTTGCAGTTAAGTACAACAAAGATCCAATCGTTCCTCTATAGTCCAACTTTGTAGCTGTAGACATAGGTGTAGATGTAGGTGAACAATCAATCATACCAAACTTTTTCAATATTGACATTCTTAGTTTGGCTGATGAAGATTCCATCACTTCTTTGACTGACTTGAAGTCCAAAAAAGTAACTCAATTCCCTCATCATACTCATTTCATATTCACTCTGCATAAGCTTAGAGAATCTTTGACAAAGCTTTTTCATTAGTAGATCCAAAAATGATATCATCCACATAAATCTGAACTAGGATCATATCACCACCTTATAGCTTGTAGAAGAGTGTCTTGTCTATTGTACCTCTAGTGAATCCATGTTTCAGTAGAAATTCTGACAGTGTGTCATACAAGGCTCTAGGTGCTTGTTTTAGTCCATAGAGAGCCTTGAGCAACTTGTATACAAAATCTGAAAATTCTGGATTGTTAAATATAATTGATGATATCAGCAGAAACTATCAAAAGTTTATATCATGACTTATATCAGCATTTACTGAAGAGTGACATCATCAATACTTATATCAGTATTTGATGATCAGCAGATGATGTCATCAGAACTTGTCACTTCAGTAGATATTCGAGGAGGAAAAAGAAATAGAGATTCAAGGCGGGAAGGACTTTATCTCAGAAGCAATCAAACATGGATAAGAAATAGGTTTCCTTACTATAATAGAATAGGATTCCTTATTTGATTATGTAGCTGTGCTCTATATAAAGCACATGTTAGGTTCATGCTATAATCATTGCGACATTGTTATATCTTTCACATAACCTAGAAGCTCTCAAGGATATTTGTTCATCCTTTCGAGAGAGTACGTTTGTAAACAGTTTTTATCGGTTAATATAAAAAACTATTTGATTCTGTTGAAGCTTTGTCGAATTGATTGTATTAAATGTATTCACCCCCACTCTATAGTTGATTAAGGGCCTAACAATTGGTATCAGAGCTTGTTGTTAACATACAAACAATTTAAGATCTGAAAATCAATCTACAATGTCAGACAAAGAAGAAGAAACACAGAATCCAAAACAACCACCCCCAGCCACATCACAGATAAGCAGCAATATGAGTAGGTATGAAGCAATCAAGGTTCCAATCCTGAAGATACATGAATATCCAATCTAGAAAGTCAGGATGGCCATGTGTTTGGAAGTCACATATCCTAAATATCTAAACAAGATTTATGATGGTCCTCATAAACTAATGAAGGTAGCTATTTCCGTTGCAGGAGAACCAGAGAAAATGGTTGACAAAGACAGGAAGGACTATACTCCTGAAGGTCTTTCATCTATTATGAAGGATGCTAAAGTTAGACACATCTTGCAAAGTAGTGTTGATAGTGTTATGTCCAATAGGGTTATTGGATGTAAGACAACAAAGGAAATATGGGATGTTTTAGAGGTTAAGTGTCAAGGTACAACTGCTATCAAGAAGAACAGGAGGACAGTACTTACTCAATAATATGAGCACTTTGACTCAAGAGACAATGAGTCCTTAACTGAGATCTATGATAGATTTCAGAAGCTGCTGAATGACTTATCCCTTATCAACAAAGAATATGATTTAGAAGATTCAAACTTGAAGTTCTTACTTGATCTCCCTGAAAAGTGGGACTTTAAGGTCACATCAATAAGGGATAACTATGAACTTAATGAACACCTCTAGATGAGATCTATGGAATACTGAAAACTCATGAACTAGAGATGGAGCAAAGAAGCAAGAGGAAAGGATCCAAGTCCAGACCAGTTGCACTTAAAGCTGAAGAGAAGCCAAAGGAGAAGACCAGGAAAAAGAGTCACTCCAAGAGCAAAGCTATGATTGCAAAATCAGACACTGAATCATCAAACTCTGATGATGATATAAATACTGACACTGAATCAGATACTGATAGTGATCATGACAATAATGAAGACATGGATCAAATGGTTTCCCTACCGGTTAAAGGCTTTAAGAAGATGGTCTACGAGAGCTTCAAGAAAAGGAGAAGATTTTCCAGAAAAGGTTCCAGTTCCTCCAACTCTGATAAGAGGAATAATAGAAGAAATACTGATTGGAAGGAATCAAAATCTGGAAAACTTAGAAAGTCAAAAGAGAGATGTTACAATTGTGATGGAATTAGACACTTTGCAGCTGACTGCAGAAAACCCAGAGTTGAGAATAAACAAGCCTTGATCTCAAAGAAGAGAAGCTGGGATGATTCATCAGATTTAAATTATGGAGTCAATTATGCTCTCATGGAAGATGCTGATGCTGAGGCTAACAATGCTGAATTAAAGGTACCTCAAACTGTTCTCGCTTTTGATACTAATGATATCTATAAATTAAGATTATTTCTTAAGACTATGCATGTTAGTTATATGGATCAAACCTTAGAGAATAATAGAATCAAGAGTGAAAACTCTAAGTTAAAGAAAAGGAATGATCACCTAGAAACTGAGTTACTTTCCATGCTAAAAATTCAAAAATAAAAAGATAATGTTATTTATGTTAAAGAAAAACTGTTAGAAAAACATGTTTATCAAGAAAAGGAGTTAGCTAAGGAAATAGATGTTATTAAACTTTGGACTAACTCAGGAAAAACAACTCATGAAATTTTAGAGAATGTTTGTTGGGGATCAAGATTAGGATATGTTGCTAGATCTAATTCTGATAAGAGAATTGAAAAAGACACTGAGAAAAAAGAACTAGTAAATACTGATAGCAAGGTCAAACTTAACAAGTTTCAGATAAAGACCATTAAGTTTAATCCAAGTGCTAATACTGTCAAGTCAATCTCTGAGGTAGGATCAACCTCAGCACCTAGATCAAACTTAATTACTGATAAGGATGAACAAGTTCACACAAAATCAGTAAATATTGGTTCAATGACTCAGAAACAGCTTAAGCAAAAGCTGAAGGATTTACATATGAAAGACAAGAAGAGAAGACCTAGGAAAAATAGGAATGACAAGGTAGGTGTTAATAAGAATGGCAATTATGTAACTCCTCCCAATGCACCTAGAAAGGCCTGTTCGAACTGTGGTAGTACTAATCATCTTGCTAATTCTTGTAGGAAGAATAAAGAGATAAAAATTGTTCCTTCCAAATCAGATTTTAGGAATAGAACAGTTAGATATAAACCACAGAGTTCTTGTTTTCATTGTGGTAGTGTTTGGCACTCTATTTCTATATGTAAAGAGTATCATAATTTGCATTATGACTATTATAAAATGAAACCCTCTTTAAGTAAAGCAAAATCTGTTTCTGCATGTATAAATACTGATAGTAAGAATGTTAACATAAACTCTGATAAAAAGTCTTCTGCTGCATATGTTAACAAACTTAAAGAGGCCAAAGTATCCAAGCAAGTCTGGGTCCTTAAAAACACTAATTGATTCCAATTACTGATTGCAGGGTAACAAGAGGAAAACTCTAGTCTTAGACAGTGGATGCTCAGGACACATGACTGGTTATAAATCCCTGCTATTATAATTTGAGGAGAAAGCTGGCCCAAGGGTTTCTTATAGAGATGACAACTTAGGAAAAATATTGGGATATGGCAAAATCAAAATTGGAAATGTCATCATTGAAAATGTAGATCTAGTTGCAGGACTCAAGCATTATCTGATCAGTGTGAGTCAAATCTGTGACAGAGGTTACCATGTCAATTTCTATGAGGAGCATTGTGAAATTATCAGTAAGTCTGATGGCAAGATTGCACTGATTGGTGTAAGACATGGTAGTTTATATGAAGCCAGAGTCTCCTGTTAGGACGAAAACATGCGCTAAAATTACACACAAGTATACGCGTTCACAAGTAACATAAAATATTTTCTAGTTCGTTCCCACATAGACTGGTTTAGGTTAAATTCAGAATGTGCACCTATGCATCAATGTATGATTATCGTTCAATGCTAAGACAATAATAAATTTAGATGTTTTATAACTACGATCAAAGCTAATATGCAAATAACTTAGAGATTAAAAGTGATTGATTTATCTATATGAGACAAATATGGGATTCTAACTTCATTAAATACTTCATTCAAAGTCATTGTTCTTAACCTTAACATGCAATGAAGATGATAACTAATCAGATAACACGAAACTAGTAAACGCCAACTGTCATTGTATGATTACCCAACTACCAGACATCCACAAAAGAGATAGAAGCTAAATAGACACCAATTATATTGAGACCCTATATGTCTATAGAATTCGACAACATAAAGGTTTAATGCGCAAGTTATCTATCGTGATTATATAGGGCAAGTAAGATGGTTAAAATTACCTACGAATCATGCATAATAAATACATGAACCTATGCTAGCATGACAAGTTCTAAATCTCTATATTCACTGTCGCTTCAATAGAGATTAACACGCTATCTTATATGTTCACGACGCACATAAGATGAATAAGCACAACCAATACTAGGAAATCATATAATCACCACACACTTAGGTATCGAAACAAATTAACTATTGAAATCTATAAGTAAATCCGTTAGAACCCCATGATAACGATTAGTTCATAACCGAACTCATCATCACCATGGGTTCCAATGAAAGCATGGTAAACAAACTAAGATAAACTAGGTCTTTAAAAAATTGAATAATAATAACAAAGTACGTTAACAAGAGCATTACGTTCAAACAACAAAGAAAACAAACATCCAAGATTACAACTTAAGCAAATAATCATAAGCAAAAACTAGATCTTCTTCTCCTTCGTTGTTTTGTGCTATTAGGTCTTCTTGCTGTTATCTCTTGGTCTCCTTATTGTTAAAAACGTCTTAATATAGGTATATATAGGCTTCCGGATCAGCAGGGCTCTTTATTTCTCAGAAATCGAGTCAAATCAGGATTCTGATAAAAACTTCTGGCGCGGCTGCCCGAATCCCGCGCGGGCACGGGTGACTCCTGACTCCTGGCGCGGCTGCCCCGCCTTCCCGCGTGGGCGCTCCGTGCTGCTGTAGTTGGAATTCTGAACTTTCTTCTTTTTGCTGTAACTTTTGCTCCACTCATCATAATTTGATGAATAAGCAGTCCACGCGAAGCTCTCGAGATCCTCTACAATTTGGGAATGGCCTTGACTTAATATTCTTGGCTATTTTCAGTATATATTCAATAAAAGCTCCATTCTTCCTCTAACTAGTGCCTGAGATGCAGAAACACAAAAATACATTAAAAAAACCAACAACTTGAGTCCAAAATACCAACTTAAGCTTGAAATAAAGCGTTCCAAGTGGATATAAAATCCACTTATCATCTCCACAAGTACTGATGAATCAAAAATTTGTCTATTAAGTAGAGCATCTATGGAAGACAGCTGAAACTGGCATAAAAGACTTTCTCGCCTCAACTTCAACAATATCAATGAACTTGTAAGGAAAGATCTTGTGAGAAGATTTCCCAATGCAGTGTTTACTCCTGATGGCTTATGTGACTCGTTCCAGAAAGCCAAGCAAAGGAAAACATTTTTCAAGAGTAAAACTAAATCCTCCATTCTTGAACCATATCATCTACTTCATATTGATCTCTTTGGTCCAGTAAATGTTATGTCAATTTCCAAGAGGAGGTATGCAATCGTAATTGTTGATAAATATACAAGATACACATGGGTATATTTTCTGCACACCAAGGATGAATCTCCATCCATTCTTCTTGATCATGTGAGGGAGTTGGAAAAAGGATCAACATCCAAAGTGAAGATCATCAGAAGTGATAATGGAATTGAATTCAAGAATAGCTCTATGAAAGAGTTCTGCAAACTCAAGGGGATAAAAAAAGAGTTTTCTGCTCCTGGAACTCCATAACAAAATGAAGTTGTTGAAAGAAAGAATATGACTCTCATAGAAGCTACAAGAACCATGCTAGAAGAAGCAATATTGCCTACCTACTTCTGGGCTGAGGCTGTGCAAACTGCTTGCTTTACATAAAATGCAACATTGATCAACGGGAATGGAAAAACACATCTGAGATGGTGAATGGAAAGAAGACAAATTTGAAATACTTACACATATTTGGTTGCAAATGTTTTGTTTTCAAAACTCATCCGGAGCAGCTTACCAAATTTGATCTAAAAGCTGATGAAGGCATCTTTGTTGGATATCCATTGTCCACAAAAGCCTTCAGAGTTTACAACCTGAGAACAAGAACAGTCATGGAATCTATACATGTATCTTTTGATGATAAGAAGATAACAGGTTTAGAAGATGCAGATGACCATGACAAACTGAGATTTGAAACTGAAGTATCATATGCTGAACAGTTAAATCCTGATATACCAGCAAATCCTGAAATAATAAATCCTGGAATCACTCCAAACTCTGATGATCCACAAGACAGTGGAGATACTTCAAATACTGAAGCTTATGTTGAGGGGGAGCAACAAGAATCATATCCAGAGTCTTCAAAAAGTGATTCAACTCAAGGGAGATCAGTAAATAGATCATCAGACTCAAATTCCTCAAATTCTGATGAGTTAAATAATGATAACAATGGGAATAACAATTCAGGGGGAGCATCAGGACAGAACAGTAGTACTAGTCAAAGAAATAACGGAGACTTCATGGATTTAGGGGGAGGTTCTTCTACAAGGAATCAACTTCCATCTGCAAGAAAATGATCTAAGTCACACACACCTAACTTAATCATTAGAAACCCTAACAGTGGTGTAAGAACAAGAAAAACCACTCAAAATGAATGTCTCTACCATTCTTTTTTATCTCAAACTGAACCCAAGAAGGTTGAAGAAGCTCTGCAAGATGCTGACTGGGTTACAACAATGCAAGAGGAGCTAAATGAATTTGAAAGGAACAAAGTCTGGACTCTTGTGCCAAGACCAAAGTATCGATCTGTAGTTGGCACAAAGTGGGTGTTCAGAAATAAAGCTGACAGTGAGGGCATTGTTACAAGGAATAAAGCAAGACTGGTTGCAAAAGGTTATTCACAACAAGAAGGCATTAATTATGATGAGACATGTGCTCTAGTTGCAAGACTTGAGGAAATTAGAATCTTTCTTGCCTATGCTGCTCACAAGAAGTTTAAGGTGTTCCAAATGAATGTGAAGAGTGCATTTCAAAATGGAGAACTCGAAGAGGAAGTTTATGTTGAACAGCCTCTAATATTTCAAAGTACCTTATATTCTTTTTAGTTTTAAATAGATGCATGAAACTAAAAGGTTTACAAAAAATGTTAAATTTAACATGTGTAAATTTATCATGATTAGTTATAAATTGATAAATGGTAAATATTTTTTTTTGAATGTTTCATTAATCATGAAATATATACTCTTTTGATTCAAAAAAAATAAAATAAATACTCCGAGATCATACTCATTTTTTCTCAAATTAGATTTACATTTTTGATACTTTCAATCAAAATCATAATGAAATTTACCTATATAACATAAAGAAAATTCTTAAAAAAAATTATATAAATAAAGGGATGGATATATTTGAGATGTCATGTCTAATATGTTTCATGTTTAGTTTTCAGATCTTAACTAACAGGAAATATCAGTACTTACTGGAATCAAGACTTACTGGAAGTCAGGACTTAAGGATATCAGGACTTAGATTATCAGAAGATAATATCAGAAGATGGATATCATAACTTAAGTACTGGAGGACTAACAGTTAAGAAAGGAAGCTGATTTACAGGAAAGAGGATCGAGACTAATACAAGAAGAAGATATGCATGGAAAGAGTTAGAGGACTAGAAGAATTATATAAGATATCTGGTTGATATATTTTAGGAGACAGAATTATATTCTATATCAACTAGAAGTTATCTTGTAACTGTGTGTCTATATAAACACAGACATAGGTTTACTCTATAAGAGTTACGATCATCGATAAGATCATATATTGTAACCTAGCAGCTCTCGTGATATTTGTTCATCACTGAGAGAGAACAGTTCCATTGTAACAGAGTTTATTATATCGAAAACATCTATTTTCTGTTACTTGTGCTTTAAATCAATTTGATTGTATTCTACACTGTATTCAACCCCCTTCTACAGTGTTGTGTGACCTAACAAGTGGTATCAGAGCACATCTGTTAACATACATACAGTAAAGATCCAAAACAATCATGTCTGAAGAAGCAGAAAATCCAACCAAGCCCGCCAAAACTGAAGAAACTCCAAAGACTCAAACCCATAGTCGATATGAGACTATCAGGGTTCCCATGTTGAGACCTTCTGAGTATCCCATATGGAAAGTGAAGATGGCTATATTTCTGGAAGCTACAGATCCAGAATACCTTGACGGAATTTATGAAGGACCACATAAGCCAACCAAGCTCTCTGTTGTAGTTGCATATCAGCCAACAAAGACCATACCAAAGGAGAAAAGTGAATACACAGCTGAAGATATCTCATCTATTGCCAAGGATGCAAAGGTAAGGCATTTGCTGCATAGTGCCATTGATAATATCATGTCAAATAGGGTAATTCAATACAAAACTGCAAAGGAGATATGGGATGCTTTGGAGACAAGGTGTCAGGGAACTGATGCAATCAAGAAAAACAGAAGGACTACACTCACTCAAGAGTATGAGCACTTTAGCTCGAAAAGTGATGAGTCATTAACTGACTTATATGACAGATTTGTCAAACTCTTGAATGATCTGTCACTGATGGACAAGGAATATGACATTGAAGATTCAAATCTAAAATTCCTTTTAGCTCTTCCTGAAAGTTGGGATTTGAAAGCTACTATTATAAGAGATAACTATGCTCTTGATGAAATTAATGGAATACTCAAGACTTATGAACTTGAGATGGATCAAATAAGCAAGAGACATGGGAGAAAGTCAAGAAGAATTGCTCTTAATGTTGAGGAGGAATCCCCCAAAGTGGCTGTCTCAAATAAAGGAAAAGGAAATGCTCTCATCATAAAGTCTGATTCAGAATCATCAAGTTCTGATGATGATGATTCAGAAACTGAAAGTCTACCTGAAGTAGATGTTGATGAAGAGATGATGAAGGTGTGTGCTCTTATGGTGAAGGGTATCACAAAGATAGCCTACAGGAAATTCAGAAGAGGAAAGAAGTTTTCTAGGAAAGGTAGAAGTTCTGATAAGAAGGGCTTCGGAACATCTGAAGACAAAGGAGGAAAGTCTGACAAAGGAGATTACTCAAATATCAAATGCTACAACTGTGGTGAGAAAGGCCACATATCTCCTGACTGCAAGAAAAGAAAGAGTGATAAAGACAAGGCTCTTGTCACAAAGAAGAAAAGTTGGACAGACACCTCAGATTCTGAAGATGAGGAGAACTATGCCTTGATGGCAAATGCTGATAGTAGTTATGATACTGCTGAGTTAAAGGTACCTCAAACAACTTATGTCTTTCATACCGATAATATTACTGATTTGAGATTATATCTTAAAACCATGTTTATTAGCTATAGAGATCAAACTTTAACATGTGAAAGATTAACTTTTGAACATCTTGCTTTTAAAAAGAGGAATGATTATTTAGAAAAAGAGTTAGTTATGTTCCATCAAACTCAGAAGGATAGAGATGATGTTTTCTATGTTAGAGATGAAGTGCTAAAAATGAATAAATCTCTAAAAACTGAGTTAGAAAAGGAGAGAGAGATTATCAGGACTTGGACTAACTCTGGCAGAGCAACTCAGGATATACTAAGTAGTGGAAACTGGAAAGAGGGCTTAGGTTATGGAGATGAGAAAAGTGAAAAGGGAACTGAACAAGTTAAGCCAATTATTGTTAAACAGACTACTAAACCAAAGGTAAATCCTGTTAAATTTGTAGCTAAAACTGTAAAGTCTGATTCTGAAAAGATGAAAGATATTGAGACAGAAGTGATAGCAGAGTCAACTTCTGACAAATTAGAACAGGATAAACCAACTGAAGTTAACATAGGCTTAATGACAAAGAAGCAGCTTAAACATAAGCTGAAAGAGATTACCAGTGTAAACAAGGTAAAGGTAGCTAGGAAAAATAGGAATGGAAAGGAAGGTGTGAATAAAAGTAATAATTATATGCCTGTTCCTAATGCTCCTAGAAAGAAATGCTATAACTGTGGAAACTCTAACCATCTGGCTTCTTTTTGCAGGAAGAATAAGAATATAAACTCCTTACCTTCTAAGTCAGGAGTTAAGAATCAGTCTGTTAGATTTAAGCCACAAAATCCTTATTTTCATTGTGGTAGTATATGGCATTCCATTTATGCTTGTAAGGAATATCATAGTTTGTACTATAACTATTATCAGATAAAACCTTCTTTGAAGAAAGTTGCTTTAATTCCTTCTAGTGTAAAGTATGATGCAAAATCTGATACTGTTAATACTAAAATTGTTAGCATAAACTCTGATGTTAAATCCGCTGCAAATGTTAACAAAATTAAAAAGGACAAAGGATCCAAGCAAGTCTGGGTCCTTAAAACTAACCATTAGTGGTCTTTGTGATTGCAGGGCAACAGGAAGAATATCCTAGTTCTGGACAGTGGATGTTCAGGACATATGACTGGAAATAAAGCCATGCTATCAGATTTTGTGGAGAAAGCTGGCCCAAAAGTTTCTTATGGAGATGGCAACATTGGAAAAACTCTGGGATATGGCAAGATCAATCTTGGGAATGTCATTATTAAAAAAGTAGCTCTTATCTCAGGACTTAAACACAATCTGTTGAGTATAAGTCAAATCTGTGACAGAGGTTATCATGTGGATTTCTTTGAAGAACACTGTGAAGTTATAAGTAATTTAACAGGCAAAGTGGTTCTGAAAGGATACAGGTACGGTAACATTTATGAAGCCAGACTTTCAACAAGTACTGATGGTTCTGCAATCTGTCTGTTGAGTAGAGCATCAATGGAAGAAAGCTGGAATTGGCACAAGAAACTCTCTCATTTAAATTTCAACAATATAAATGAGCTTATAAAGAAAGATCTTGTGAGAGGACTGCCAAAAACAGTATTTGCTCCTGATGGCCTTTGTGATTCATGTCAGAAGGCAAAATAAAGAAAATCTTCTTTCAAGAGCAAAACTGAGTCATCAATTCTTGAGCCTTATCACCTACTACATGTTGATCTATTTGGTCCAGTCAATGTCATGTCTATTGCAAAGAAGAAATATTCTATGTTTATAGTGGATGAGTTCACAAGGTACACTTGGGTGTACTTCTTGCACAAGAAGACTGAAACTGCATCTACCCTAACTGATCATGTCAGACAGCTGGATAAATTGATCAAAGATTCTGTTAAAATAATAAGGAGTGATAATGGCACTGAGTTCAAGAATTCAGTCATGGAAGAGTTCTGCAAAGATCATGGAATCAAACAGGATTTTTCTGCACCTGGAACTCCACAGCAAAATGGAGTTGTAGAAAGAAAGAACATGACTCTCATTGAAGCTGCACGGACAATGCTTGATGAAGCAAAGCTACCAACCTATTTTTGGGCTAAAGCTGTGCAGACTGCTTGTTTTACACAAAATGCTACACTTATAAACAAGCATGGAAAAACACCATATGAGATGGTGAAGAAGAAGAAGCCAAATCTGAAATACTTTCATGTATTTGGTTGCAAGTGTTTTGTTTTAAGACTCATCCTGAACAGCTGTCCAAATTTGATCTAAAAGCTGATGAAGGAATTTTTGTTGGATATCCACTTTCCACAAAAGCCTTCAGAGTCTACAATTTGAGAACAAGAGTTGTCATGGAATCTATCAATGTCTCTTTTGATGATAAGAAGATTACTGGACTTGAAGATTTCGATGATCATGATAAGCTGAGATTTGAGAATGAAGATTTAAATTCTGATTCTGGAAATTCTGATGACTTAAATCCTGATCCTGAAAGTTCTGATGGATTAAGTTCTGATGACGTTGAAACTGTGGTAACAACTCCAAAGGAAAATGCACCTGTCCAGGGGAAGCAAGCTGAAGAAACTACCACATCTCAAGACTCTCAAGAAGCATCAGAACTTGTAACTGGCTCTTCAAGTTCTGATTCATCTAGTTCTGATGAGCCAAATTCTGATAATTCTGGAAGCTTTGATTCTTCAACTCCTGAAAAATCAAATTCAAATTCTGAAGTCTTAGAGAGCATAACTATAGGGGGAGCATCAGATAATGCTGATGGAGATAACATAGATTATGGGGGAGGATCCAGTTCTAGAGATCAATTTCAATCTGCAAGGAAATGAACTAAAGCACATACACCTGATCTAATCATTGGAGATCCTGAAGAAGGTGTCAGAACTAGAACTGCAACTTCAAATGAATGTCTCTATCATTCTTTTCTATCTCAGACTGAACCAAAGAAAGTAGAAGAAGCTCTTCAAGATGTTGATTGGGTGCAAGCAATGCAGGATGAATTAAATGAATTTTAAAGAAATAAAGTCTGAACCCTAGCGCCAAGACCAAAGAATAGATCAGTTGTTGGTACAAAATGGGTGTTCAGAAACAAAACTGACAGTGATGGCATAATTACAAGGAATAAAGCAAGACTGGTTGCTAAAGGCTACTCTCAACAGGATGGTATTGATTATGATGAAACATTTGCACCAGTTGCTAGATTGAAAGCCATAAGGATCTTTTTGGCTTATGCTGCTCACAAGAAGTTTAAAGTCTTTCAAATGGATGTAAAAAGTGCTTTTCTCAATGGAGAATTGGATAAAAAGGTATATGTTGAACAACCTCCAGGCTTTGTAGATCCTAAATTTCCCAATCATGTATATAGGCTTGACAAAGCACTTTATGGCCTTAAGCAAGCTCCAAGAGCATGGTATGAGACTTTAGCTCAATTCCTTCTGGAAAGTGGATTTCACAGAGGCACAATTGACAAGACTTTATTCTACCTCAACCATGGAAAGGACTTACTTTTGGTACAGATATATGTTGATGATATCATATTTGGTTTTACTAATTCCAAACTGTGTGAGAAGTTTGCAAAGCTAATGCAGTCAAGATATCAAATGAGTATGATGGGAGAACTCATCTATTTTCCGGGCCTTCAAGTCAAGCAAACTGCAGAAAGCACTTTTATCTGTCAATCCAAGTATACCAGAAATTTACTGAAGAAATTTGGAATGCAAGATTGTTCAACTGCATCCACTCCCATGGCCACTGCAACCAAGTTAGATAAGGATACTGGTAAATCAGTAGATATTACTAACTACAGAAGTATGATTGGCTCCTTACTCTATCTAACTGCAAGTAGACCTGATATCATGTATGCTACCTGTCTTTGTACAAGATTTCAGGCTGATCCAAGAGAACCTCACTTATTAGCTGTGAAAAGAATTTTCAAGTACATTCAGGGTACAGCTGATCTAGGATTGTGGTATCCTAGGGAATCAAATTTTAAGCTAATTGGTTACTCAGATGTAGATTTTGCAGGACGCAAAATAGACAGGAAAAGCACTAGCGGAAGCTGCCAATTTCTTGGAGGAAGATTGGTTTTTTGGTTTAGCAAGAAATAAAAGTCAATTTCCACATCAACTGCAGAAGCAGAATATATTGCTGCAGGGAGCTGTTGTGCACAGATTCTTTGGATGAAGAATCAGTTACTGGATTATGGGTTAGAATTTTCTAAAATCCCTATTTATTGTGATAATCAAAGTGTTATTTCTATGACAGGTAATCCTGTTCAACACTCATTGACAAAGCACATCAGCATAAGGTACCATTTCATAAGGGAACATGTGGATAAAGGTACAGTGGAATTGCATTTTGTTCCAACAGATCAACAACTAGCAAATATCTTCACAAAACCACTATGTGAAGCTACTTTTATCAGATTGGCAAATGAACTTGGAATGGTTTCAGGTTCTTTCTCTAAATCTGCTTAGTTTTTGTTCTCATGCATCAGACTTAATGATCAGTGTTTACAGATTGTATTATCTATATGTAATATGTGCTTAATTTGAAAATTCATTAAATGCTGATTGTTATCTGATGTGGATTTATATACTCTGATAAGTGTTTTGAATTTTCTGTGACTGTTCAATCCAATGAGGATAACTATGCTAGATGTTGACCTAGTAGTCTTTAATTAACTAGAAATCCCATGTTTGAACTAGTTGTTTATGTGGAAACTTATTAACACAAGCAGATTCTGATATTGAGCTTAGTCAAGTTTACTTTGTGTATCTTATTACTAAGTCACAAACTAGATTCTTGTTTCTTATCTGTCAAATTCTGTTGTCAGTAAATCTTAAGAATAAACTAAGTGCTGATAAGCCTCACTTATCAAAAGAAAAGAAAAGAAAAGAATAAAAGTCAGGTACTCCTTTGAGATCTAGAGTAAAAATGTGGAAGGGAAGACCCAAGTGCATTGCTGGTATTAAGTAATATGCATTAGAAAAGCAAAAAAAATTCTTGGTGACTTTTCACACTCTATGATTACTGGAGAAATACTCTGATAACAGCATAAATTCTGATAAGCAGTCGTGACTCACTTACACTGAGAAGCCACTGTAAAAAGGAATTTCAAAAGATGCATAAAATGAGCACAAACAGTTGAGGTGGACTCATGCATAAAGTTGTTCTATAGTAGACATCATGACTGATGACAGATTTTAAGCATTTTTCTGAGTTATGCCTTATTTCTAAGATGTACTGAAGTTGATTAGACTTTAATCTCTATCTGATATTTTGCTGAAAGCACACACTTGCACTCCATATGAATGATGAAAATTACTGTGGTGATTAAGTTGTTTTTGACAAACAGTTAAGTGTCATTTGCATAATTTCTGAGGACAAGTTCTGATGGAAGTTCTGATGATTAAACTCTAAAGAAAACAAGTCAGTATTTGTATGAAAATCACAGAAAAAGATATTCTCTTTTTGAGTACAGAAGCCATGTTCTGATGACTGTTAAAATCTGATATAAGTTAAGTTCTGATATTAAATCCTGATGGAATCTTTGATGCTTACGTGGAATTTTTCTTTACTTGACTTATTTGTGGTAAAATCTGAAACAGTCATATTTAAATCAGAATAAATTTGGGTGAAATAAAAACAACCATAATCATTATGGGTTAGTGGTTAACGTGTATGTCCTGAAAACCTGCACGTGCACGGTAATTATTGCTTATTTTACGTGCCTATTAACTCCTCTCTAGCCGTTTATTGACTGTTCACACAGTGCCAGGTGTAAAGTGTATATTATGCTTCAAAAATATAATTGTTGAGTGGAGAGAGTATATATATGGGAGTTAACAGATTTTATAATCTTTTACTTTTCTATTTTTCATCTCTCTTATTCTCTCTCTCTCTCTCTAATATTCTCTGAAGCGTTTTCTTTCAGGACTTTTAACAAACACTTTGCAAACACTTTCTTTCTCACTTAATTTCTTACAGAGATGGCACCAAAAGACGTAATTTTCAATGGAGCTAAGTTTGTTCCTAACAACTATTCTGCCATTCTTAGCAAGGCTGAAGCTTCATCGGAACTTCACTTCATTCAGGATTTTCTCGCTAATTCTGATATTGGGTATGCTCTGACCCAACCTGATGCAGTCTCTGGAACTCAAGTGTTGGATTTCTGGAGAAGTGGAGTATATGATGATGGTGGTGCTCAAGGGTCCCCAAGTATTATCTTTTTATCAGGGGAGGACGAGCATGTCGTGACATTGGCCACGGTTCGACAAGCACTGCAGCTGCCTGAGAATTGTGTTTACTCTACAGTTGAGGAGCCAGTTCTTCGAAATATGATGGCCAGTCTGGGGTATGAAAAGACATTGGAAAAACTTGGTCAATTGTAGAGACCTCACATAAGAATGGAATGGAGTTTCTTCTTTGACTGCATTACCAAGGCTTTTGCAAACAAATGTTCTAACTTCGATGCAATCCCCATATTCAGTCAACAAATCGGGTATGCTCTCATTAATTATACTGATTTTTATTATGCAAGTGTTGTCTTAGGGTTCATTGGGGATAGGATGACAGAAGACAGAAATACTATTTATTTTGCTAGATTCTGTCAGCTTATATATAGTTTTTGCTGTGATGATAAGCCTCAATCAGCTACTGAATTAATTCCATCATTCAGACTAGCTAAAAGAGCTTTTAATGACTTATTATCTACTGATAATAAGAAGGCTGTGTTAAGACCCCTCCGAGTTCCTTTATCTGTCAAACAAGCCTTAATAATTTATGATCCAGTTAAATACATTGCACTATATCCTGATGTCCAACCATCAGAACCTCAACCATTAGCACCTACCACCTCTACACAAACACCTCAGACTTCTCAACCATCAGCACACACAAACATGCCTTCATCTTCTAAACCTTCTAAAAGGACAAAGTCTGTTCCTCAACCTCCACAAAAGAGAAGAAAGATGATTCTAAGAGATGAGTCTGAGAGTGAAGATGAAATAATTGAAGCACGAGTTCATGCATCTGAACCTGTGATAGTTGAAGCTGAGAATGTTACTTCTCAGAAAGAGAAAGCAGCTCAAAAGTCTGATACTTTGAAAAGGAAATCTGTAAATTCTGATGTTGCTGAAGCAACTCCTTCTTTGGCAAGGAGATTGAAGAAAATGAAGGCAAAGAGGTATTTGGCTAAGGCTATATCAGAAGATACTGAAGAAGCTGAGGAAGGGGATCAGGAATCTCTGATCTCACAAGAACCAATTATCATTGAAGCCCTTCCAGCTCAAGCCAAAGACACTGCTAATGACACAGTTGTTACCCCTCCTGTCTCTCCTATTAAAGCTACAGATGATGCTAAAGAACAAACTGATAATTCTGAAATAGATATTCATAATTTGAATATACCTAAGTTCTTTATCTGGAAGCTCCATCTACATCAAAGACACCGACTCTAGAGATAAATTCTGCTGATCAGAATTTAGATGATGTTATTCCTGAATCTCCAGTTGCTTCACACACTGTTGAGCTATCAGAACATAATGAGTCTTCCTCAAGTTCTGATGATAGTGTTTCTGTTGAGACTCCAGTACCTAATCTGGGCAAGGAAGAATTGGTGAAGAAATTTGTTGAAAAGGAAGCACCTATTCCTTGGGAGGATACTCACAGAGGTGTTGAGTGGACCAAGAAGTGGAATGAATTAAATTTTATTCCATGTTCTAAAATTCTGACAGAGCATATTGCAAAAGCTGATGAGTTGCTCACAAATGCTGATTTCAAGACACAACTCAAGATCACAACTCTGTTTATAAAACATCTTCAAGGTCTACATACTTCTACTCATGAAAAGGTTGATACACTCAGGGAACAAGCTGATAAGTTCAATCTACAGATCAAGCTTGACAAGAACAGGTATATCAGACCTATTTCTGAAAAAGTTGCAGCAATTGAGAAAACTCAAGAGAAGCAACAGGCCCAAATTGCTGAGGTTATGGCTAATCAAGCTTCTCAGAAAGCTCAATTGGATGAAATCCAATCTTCAGTTGAAATTCTTCTTTCTCTCTTACTTCATGATGATGCCAAAAAGGGGGAGAAGGTAGTTAAGTCCAAATGCTCACCTACTCAAGAACTGAAGAAAAAGGATGATAAAGGTGATGACTAGGGAAACTCTGAAAAGAGCAGAGGTCAAAAAAAAGTTCAAGGAAAATCTTCTATTCAGAACAAGTCAAGTTCTGATGCTGTGAATGCTCAAAGATTGAAGTCAAGTGGTGATAAGCAAAGTCTGATGTCAAGTTCTGATATTCTGATTCAGTCAGGATCTGAAGACTCTCAGAAGTTCTTGCAAACTCTGAAGTTAAAGGGGAAGCATAGTACTGTTTATTATAAAGATCCTTAAATCCAGACACTTGATGAGGAGATAGCAAGAAGATTATTTCTGAAACACAATCCAGGAATGGATTTAGAAACTCTCAAGGAGGAAGAAGCTAGATTTGTTGCTGAGAAGACAAATCCTAAGTCTAAAGCTTCTGATGCAAAGAAACCTCCAAGGCCTAAGGAAAAAGGCATTGTGATCAAGGAAAAGTCAAATTTTGAAACTTCAAAGGTCAAAACTATATCACAGACTGAGAGTGATCCCAAAGACAAAGGGAAAGGAAAAATTTATGAACCAACCAAGTCACTGGACTTGAAAACTTCTCAAGCTCTGGTGAAACCAGTGTGTAAAATGGTTCAAGTAACTGATGATAATCTTGTTGAAGATGAAACTGTTCAAATTCTGAAAAGAAGAAAGACAATTGAAGATTCTAAAACAACCTCTAACACTGCTCAAGTTGTTATTCAGAATAAATGACAAGAAGGTACAGAAGAAACAACAAATTCTGATCAAGCTATCAAGACATCAACTACTGACAATTCTCAAGTTGATTTGGATAAAATGACAATTGCTGATAAGAAGAAGCTGTTATGGAAGAAAGCTACTCCAGTTGAACCAAAATCCAATCTCATGATTAATCAACTTGCTACATTTGGGTTGAAAGCCAAGCAACCTAGAGATAGAGCTGGATTAGTTTCTGACAAAGAGAAGATTCAAACAGGAGTAGAGGTTACTTTAAGAGATCCTTTCATATTGACAGACAAACCATATGAACAAATCAAACAAAGGCACCTTGACAAGGTGTTATCTGCTCAAGTTGTGATAGATGCTCATGACAAAGAGAATCTAAAAGAAAAATTGATCTTATTTCTCAATGATGGAAGGACTTATAGATTAACTGATACTGATGTATTAAAGAAGTCTATCAGAGAACTTCAACATATTCACTATCTTCTGGAAGTAAAATATGATGTTACAAGAAGATGGTCAGAATACATTTTGAAGGCTATAAGAGATCTACTCAGAATCTCTGGTACAAAGACTTCTCATTACATTCCAATGATTACTAAAGGTGATGGAAGAGAAATTCCCATGCTGAAGAATTCTGCTAAGGTGGAAGTTATTCTGAAAGGAAGATGCTTATGTTATAATGAAAACACTTCACATCCTAAGGTTATCAGACTTGGTGATAGGACTTGAAAGAACATCCATTCAAGCTCTCACAATAGCCATTTATCAAATTGGTGATATTAATGAAGAAGAACTGATACAGGTCAAAGCACAGTTAGCTGAAGTTCTGAAGAAAGCTGAAGATAATATGATAAATTATTTTGTTAAGAATTATTATGGATTCAGATTGATTCAGTGATGTTGGTAAAGTTGGATGTTTTGTAAGTTGTAATTAATAGTCTTATTAAACTCTTATTGCATTTGAACTTAAATGTTTTTGACATCATCAAATCTATTAACTTGTACATTCTTGCATAATTTACAAGTTGGGGGAGATTATTGGATATATTTGAGATGTCATGTTTAATATGTTTCATGTTTAGTTTTCAGATCTTAACTAACAGGAAATATCAGTACTTACTGGAATCAGGACATACTGGAAGTCAGGACTTAAGGATATCAGGACTTAGATTATCAGAAGATAATATCAGAAGATGGATATCAGAACTTAAGTACTGGAGGACTAACAGTTAAGCAAGGAAGTTGATTTACAGGAAAGAAGATCGAGACTAATACAAGAAGAAGATATGCATGGAAAGAGTTAGAGGACTAGAAGAATTATATAAGGTATCTGGTTGATATATTTTAGGAGACAGAATTATATTCCATATCAACTAGAAGTTATCTTGTAACTGTGTGTCTATATAAACACAGACATAGGTTTACTCTATAAGAGTTATGATCATCGATAAGATCATATATTGTAACCTAGCAGCTCTCGTGATATTTGTTCATCACTGAGAGAGAACAGTTCCATTATAACAGAGTTTATTATATCGAATACATTTGTTTTCTGTTACTTGTGCTTTAAATCGATTTGATTATTTTCTACACTGTATTCAACCCCCTTCTACAGTGTTGTGCGACCTAACAAGGGAAGTAAAATGAAATTATTTTACTACATAATTTATTTATGATATTATATTTTTTTAAAGTGGTGGAATAAATGAAATTATAATATGCATATTATTTACTTTTCTTTTAAAAAATATGTACTTGTTATGTAACATATAAGTAAAATCAATGTTTTCTCCAAAAAATATTAAAATTTCATTTTATCAACTCTTTATTTATGACATAAAGGAATTTTTAGGCATTAATCTCTACTTAGATGAGCTAGATGAAGTGAGAGCAATAAATGCCCACAACAGACTTTCAGAAAGATTAGTGTTCAGGTACAGGGGTGGAAAGGAAATCACTTGGCCTCTTCATAGGATTCTCAATGAAGGCTACTCTATTTTTATTAAGATATTATCTGCAATCAAGAAAAACTTTGGATGCACCACGATGGCCAAAAGAGAGATACTTAACAAAATTCAACAAATACAAAGAAGCTGGAGAGACCCAAGTGCACTACCAAGAGTCTTAACTATTCCTTACATTGGAAGTGTAGTGCACTTGATGCCATACTGGTTGATGGAGTTCAAGGATCAAAGAAATACCAGAAGATTTTTCAGACTAGAAGATCAGCTAAAAATATCAAGCAATGAGACTCTCAAGGAAATGCAGGAGATGCTGGATCTATCTAATGAAGATGAATCTGAGTTCAACGGACAACTCCAACACCAGATAGAAGAGAAGAATGAGAAGATTGGAAAGAAGACTAGACACTCAAGGAAAAAGAACTAACTTGCTCAGACTAGAGGGGGACCTTGAAAAAGGCTTTTGAGATTTATATGAACTCTCTTCTATCAATTTTCAATAAAATCTGCAACACTTATCATTTTTATCTACTATTGAATGATCATTTGTATAAGGTGTTTTGTTAACATCAGGTTCTCCTAAATTTATGCCTACAATTTTAGTAGACATAAATTAGGGGAGATTGTTAGGAATATGTTGTAGGCTTGATGATATTTCACTAAAACACCTTAGTAGATTTAATTAAGTATGATTGTAGCTTGCAATGGATAATCTTACTCTGTCATCCGTTGAAAGAGTATCTTATGTTTAAATAAGTTTTTGTAGCACATTCCTGTATACTGTAATGTCTTAGAGTATTAAAAGTTGTAGGATAGTCTAAATCATGTTGACTACTAGAATGATATGCAAAATAGGTTGGATAATTGTAAATATTAGATGCCTTGTAATTCTGCATAAATGAAATGGTGTCAACTACTATGGAAATACCATCAATGAATAATCTGCAAGGCTTTCAACGGATGACACAAGGCACCATCAACGGATGATCCATAACAGACTCAACGGATAATGATGAAGTCTCAAGGAACATCATATTCAAATAGGAGTTGATAGTGACTTGAAAGTCACATGGGTTGATTGTATACAAAAGGAATGTGGTAGCCTATAACTTGGTTTATGAGAACAAAGAAACATTCCTATTTCCATGCTTACTTGAAGAAATACAAAGATGCTGGATAGAGAAATGAAGAAATATGTGATGAAGACTTAGACGTTTTATCTTATATATTTTTCTTTTTCATATGTAACTTGGTGATATATAAACTAAGTGTAGCAAATAGATAATTATCGATTGATCAATTGAAAGAAGTGAAAAACAGTAGAAGGAAAAATCCGTTAAGAATTTCTCCGTTCTTTCTTTGTAATTTTACTTGTAAGCAGTTGTGTGCATTCTTGCATCACAGAGTTCTCAATTAATATATATCTCTGGTGGAAAGTTCAATCCACCAGAAAGTTTTTAAATCTATGTGTTTAATTACTTTGTATTTTGAATACATTCATATTTCATTCCGCACATATGCATATTCAAACACTGATATATTTTGGTAAAGAAGTTTCTTAATTTCAAAAAGAAACCAGAATTACATTCAACCCCCCCTGTAATTCTGTTGTTAGATTATTTGGGAATAACAAGACTTGCACGGTTGAGGTCTTTATTCTGACTACTAATTCCTGGATGCTAATCACTGGTGATGCTCGAGTCACCACTTTGTTTCGTAGAGGCCCTTTTGCCGGATCGAACTTTCTTTAATAGTAACACGCTTGTACACATTAATGGAATAATTTATTGGCTTGTACTCAGGGTTGGTAATTGAATAATAATTTCTTTAGATATAGAGAATGGGGTGTTTAGAGAGAGATTGACAAGTTGGACTGCAGGCATTATATATTTGACACCATCTCACCATGATGCGTCCCTTGTTATTTTCTGATGTGGAGATAAAGATGACTTCCAATTAAATTTTTGTGGTCATTATTGTGTCTTTGAAGTATACAATTATAGTTTGGAAAAATTTCATAAATTTGATATCAACAATGATCATAGATTTCAGCCCTTAAGCGTTAAAAACAAAATTAAGCTTCTTCTAAAAAATATGTACTCTCCATAAATAGTCTCATATAATGTTGAGAGTGAAAACTTCAGGAAATTTATTCCCGAAACAAGTCTCAACCTCCTCATGCTCTTGCTCAACTCAATTATACAGATGCCGTCATAACTCGATGAGCTCCAAATAATTGACAAAAGCCGGTAAATTTCGCCAACCTCATGTAATTTATTACCTATGTCCCCCTCATTTCTTTACAATTCTTTTCCACTGCTCGGCACATATTTTAAGGCGTATATAAAGTATAGTTCCATAACTTATTTTTTTAATTTACTTTTTCTCAATAAAAATTTAAACATTGAATTTTTATTCAGAATAATTTTATTGAAAAAATAATTTATGACATTATACTATATAGGAGTCTTAAAATTCGCGTTGAACCATCCTTATCAAATGTAAAGAATTGAGAGAGACAGAGAGAGTAGTTGTTTGAATATTTCAGATTCAATTTCGTACTCATATGTATATCGGTATATGTAACCTTTGATTAGGAATTTGACATGAGTATCGTACATAAAATTATTTTTGTTACGCCTCTGTATTGACTACACTATCAAACACAAAGTTATGACACTTCTGTTATTGTATGGCCTAAACATTATTTCATAATGAGGGGCATTATAAAAAAGGTGTGTATAGTGAATGATATAGCTATAAGATAAGCCACAGTTTACAGAGTCTGCATTTTTAATTTGTGAAACCTAGGTATTAGCGGGATCAGTGATACTTGCAAAGCAGAGGTCTTAGGAGCAACATGTAGCTTATATAATAGTACTAAAAACTAGTAGCAAGTAGTAATTAATCAATAACAACTCCACTTTATTTCCATATTTAACCTTCTGTGCAAAGCATATATTTAAAAGAGAAGAACAGAGGTAATCTACCTCTGCCTCTATTTTAATATTTAGAGTACCCTGATAGTACAGTTAAAGCATTTTCAATGGGTTCTAAATAAAGTTTTCCAATATTGTCAACTCATCAATAATATTAATATATTATTGTCTCTTTCTTCAAAATGTAATTTTGACACCTTTTGATCAAAATTTACTCCAATAATTAGCACTCAAAGTTGTCAAATTATTTATATACAAGTATAATTTAAAATAAATATGAAGGTCCGTGTCTTTATTAAGACATATGACATTATTTTCGTGGGAGAGTGTCAAAGGGTTCCAAAAGTTGATTACTTTCATTGGCACCCTAAGCCTCCAAAGGGTAGCAAACAAGAGTGTTATCACTAGAAAAACTGTTAAATACAACCGGTCAAAACCGGTTGTATTTAGCTTAACACGAACGGATAGGTTGTATTTAGTTAGATACATCGATTTTTAGTTCGGTCGAAAATACTCAAGTCATATTTATTAAATCGGTTATATTTAGTACTAAATACGATCGAATAAATACAACCGACTAAATTTGACCGAATGTAGCCGAATTTGATTTTTTTACTTCAAATTTAAAATTTAAAAAGCCCGCCTAAAAAATAAATCTGGACGTATATTGTAGAAAACATAGTTATGAATTTGACCATTCGGTCGAATTAACGAACACATCAGAAAATTTTCAGATTCCGGTGAGTTTCAAAACATTCAGCAACCATTCTGATAGCTCCGATTTTGCCAAAAACTGGGGTTTTGGATTTAATTTCACGCACAATTTACATCGTTCCTACAATTCAAAAATGACCCCAATAATGACATATCAACGTTACAAAGCATTTTCCGGTCAAAATGATAACTTTTCCTGAAAAAATCGAAATCATGTAAACTCCAACCAAATTTTTCGCTCAATATCAAAAAACAAAGCTAAAGAACTATACAATCAATTATTAATATTAACAAATAATCATTATCAAGAAACAAAAAAATGAATTCAAAATAATACTAAAATTCGACTATATACAAATATCGGATTTTCATCTCTAATATTTCTACACAAAAACCCACAACAAAAATCGACTTCAAACTCAAAATCTCTAAAACCCATTTAAGTTTTAGTTCAAAAAACGAATATAAAAGAGGGGTTTTTGTCTAGGGATCTTAGCTCGAGGATTTATAGAAGAAAATGAAATAAAACGAAAGAAAAAAAGATGATAGAATTTGGGCCGGAAAAAAGCAAACGGGGAAAGGGTAGTTTGTGCGGTGAGAGAAAAGGTGGGTTTGGGGGAGTCTTTGCGTTAGGGATGAATAGGGGTGGGTTAAATGCTTTTTATTTTTTATAATTCTTTTTTTCTTTTAATATATATTATAAGTTCAACCGTTGGATTGTTATTTAGTGTTATAATTTAGTGTGTTAGATGTGATTCACGCGGATCGTTGACATGATAATAAATTTAAATGTATTCGGTCAAATTTAGGAGTGTAAATTTATTTAATTTCTTACTTTTATAATTTACGTTACGAAAATTGAAATACCTTTCAATTTTTAGACACATATATTATACTTATTTAATCTTTTCTTAAAAATATTTTAATATCATAATTTATTTTAATAACTCATTTTCTAATAAATATTTAAAGTCGTGATTTTGGTCAATTTTATCATAAATTCTACCAATAAAGTGTGTAGTGGAATTTAGGATTAAGTTTAATTATACCTTTTTCAATAAAAATAATCAAGATCTAATGATTAAAAAATCTTAAAATTTTGCTTATAATATTTTCTTTTAACCATTTTAACATTTGTACGGTTGGATTTCGAATATATATTCTCAACAGAAGGAAGATTCTACGGTCGAATCTTAACCCCTAAATTTAATTTTGTAAAAATAATAAGGATTTATATATTTAAATTAGTTAATTTTTTTTGACACTCTTCATTTTAGATAAGTTTCACATCCATACAGATGGAATACTCAAACAAATATAGTATCTTCTACATGTATAGCCCAACATCTGTATTTCTCTAACTACTAGTTGACTATTAAAATAATAAACCAAATATATTTATTTTCTTCTAAAAAGTATATCATATCACTAAAATATATAGATATTGACATCTGTATGGTTGGATCTTTTATAAATATTTTTTAAAAAATCAAAATAACAATATGAGACTAAACACTAATAAATAAATTTTGGTCAAACTACCGTTTGACTGTTAAAATTACACACTAAATACATTTATTTTTTCTAAATTTTTTATCATATCACTAAAATATATAGATCTTAACATCTGTATGATTGGATCATTCATAAATATTTTTTAAAAAATGAAAACATCAATATGTGAGTGAACACTAGTATGAAGTTATGGTCAAACACCGATTGACTGTTAAAATAGCAAACTAAATTTATTTATTTTTTTCTAAAATTTTTATCATGTCACTGATATATATAGATCTTAACATTTGTACGGTTGGATCCTTCAGAAATAGTTTTAAAGAAATTGAAATACCAATCTGGAAATAAACACAAGTTACAAGCAATAGTAAAATCACGCGAGCTTGTTTTGTTAACGAACACATTTTTGTGTTCGGGTTCGAGCTGATGTAATATTTGGGATATATCGTGTAATTATTTCTGCTAATAAATATATATTCTGTATGTTCAGTATTTATTCTGTGAATTATTTGTTAAGTGGTGTATATGTTTGGATGTTTAAAAATAATATAATTTGAGTATTTTAATTTTTATATGTCCAAAATAAAATATGGATAATTGCCATATTTTTCTATTTATTTTTAGGTTGATCTATGATTTTATAGAAAATTTATGGATTTAATAAATTCTTTTTCCGAGTATTTATAAACTATTTTGTATAATTGGGAACCAGCCGACCTCACCCGTTTTTACGTTTTTATAGCCCGAAACTCTTACGAGAACTCCTTACTAACCTAATTGCAATATTCCGAGCATTTTCCATGTTTTGACTTTTTCAATCCAGCGTACGGTTTGTCCTGTGCGGGTCCCGGCGCGATATTTTCGATACAAAATTTGTTTTGGTAAATCAATAAAACTCGTATTTTCGATAAACGAAATCTTTTTATTAAAATATTATAATTATCACCTCGTAATATGTATAATCAGGCGCTGAGACCAAGACCGCAGTACAAATTGTACATATTTGGATAATTATCCCGAAACTGGTACCGTTTTTGATCTGTTTTTATGAATAAATGTAATATTTTATATCCGGTATGATCTAATGGGGTACCAATATTCCGTAAGTATAAATAGCCCTTACCGTATTTTATTTCGTACAGAAAATCATTTGTAGCCAATAATTATATAATTTTACAAAGAAAAACCCTAATTTCATAAAACCTTCTGAGAATCAATGTGACGCTCTCCAAACCCGGGGTCTAGATTTGGGGGTCACTCGCCAATAAACCAAAATAAAATAATCATAGCGGAATAATATAATAAATACGACCCCTTTACCTACACTGGATCGATCACAGGTTACAGTATGGAACAGGCACTAATACAAATCAAATGTTATTACAAACCATAGTCTAATTAGTTTTACAACTTATTCAAATTTTATTACAAACCTCTAGACTAATTAAGCGTCTCAAACTGTCTACCTGGAAACACACCAACTATTTCAAGCACAAAACCTCTGATCAGACCTGGAACTTAAGCTTGCCCTGACCTAGCTGAAAGAATCAAGATAAGAAACAAGTATGAGCGAAAGAAATGCTCAGCAAGTAGTAAATAGCTTATGATTTGGAATAACAACAGTATATCTGATGAACAAAACCAACTATGCTAACTGAACAGTATCAAAACTGATAAAAATTTGATAATAAACAACATTTGCAATATATTATATTTTGGGATTGGAATCCTCAAACGACGGTGTGTTGCCGCCGGTGATCAGCCGCGGAGCAACACCGGTATGCCGAAGCATATCCAACTAAACAAAGGTACCCAAGGCACATATTGGCCTAGCAAGGTGTTATATCCTGTATAACACATAGCTCACACTGGACCGCCGCCACGGCCTCTTATGCAACCATCCAACCCATAAAAACAATTTTCCGTCAAAGGAGTCGAATCAAATGACATCCTTAACCACATAACTCCCCATTTCTCATGGTCCGGAGTTTTATCAACAACCAATGGCGAAATAACCAGAACAATTAGTTATTCGCTAATCTTAATTCAAAACTTCACTGTATAGAGTAATTCATAGCGAAACATAAAACGTTTAACTATTCTGAACTTAGAATAGTATGGATATTGAAAGAATAAAGTCCAGAGTCAATATCAATTGAATGATAAATAAAGATATAGGTACTTGCATAATATGATTAGCAATAAACGTCACTTGAACAATAAGTGAAGTTAGGGGTACTTGCCTGGTATGCTCAATAACCTCTTACTTTAACTATGCTTCTAACTGCTGGCTACTATCTCCGTCTAACACTTGACTGTACTCCTTGCTACTCGATTCTATAAACAAAAAGACTATCTTAATTGACAGAACTAAACTCAATCGACGTAACTCTACGTCTTGACATCTCCCCGACCATTTATAACTAAGCATGGCATATTAAACTGTAAACAAATAGCATACTTATCACATAACACATAATCATGACATTTGTATAACACGTAATCACATAACTCATGCAATACATAAGTCAGATCATTAAAAGATACGTCTCAGTGAGCTCAGAATGAAAATCACGTCAATATTAGCATTTATCGATCAAATACCGACTCAAACTGATATACAAATTAAATGACATTGCAATATAAAAGAAATTAGGTCTCAAAAGTATTTTTATTGAAAGCGCAATATTTTTCTGAGTCTGTACGCGTTCGTTTCGTATTAAACGGACAAATGGTTGATTTATTATGAATTTTTGAACATTTTTCGGAATAAAACGGGTCTCCAAATCATTTAATAATTAATTAATAGGGCTCGAACACTCGAAAATAATTTTATAAAAATTATCGAGCCTGGAAAATAATTTAAAATAATATTTTAAAGCTTGAAACTATTTTTCAGAATTTTTAAATCAAAAATTAAATAATTAAATCTAATTAAATAATCAATTAAAATTAATTAATAACTAATTAATTTAATTAATCAATTAATATTTAAATGAATTGACTAATTAAATAATTAATTATCAGCTAAAATTAATTAATTAAATAATTAAGATTTATTTTAAAGATAAAAATAATTTTTCAGAATTAAATATAGGTTTTCAAAATTTAAAAATGAATTTTTAGAAATAAAAATAGAATTTTAAAACAATTTTTAAATAAAATCAATCAGAAACAGAAATCAGAGTTTTGCAATTGGGTTGATAGGATTGAAGCCGGGTCGAAACCCGGGTCAGGAACCGACCCAGCGGGTCACCTAATCTCCTCAAGAACTCGCCGGAAAGTGCAGAATCCGGCGAGCCTAATTCCGACAATTCATGAATCGTTTGATTCCGTTCTTTGCACCAATATCTTCTCGATCTTCCCAGAGACTCAAGGCCAAGTTTCGCTCGTGCTCGTAACCCCAGGGTCTGGTTTTCCGGCGAAAATGCCATTAAAACCGGCCGGGGTTCGAGCTTTTCCGGCGAAGCAACACAGGGGTCTGACTTAACATTTAAACACAGGAAACACTACGACTTGACACGATCTACACGCTGGTACTAATGAATCGAACCCAGAATCAATAAATCAAGAGTTCCCAGTTTCAATTGAAATTGTTCTCGAGTATAAACCCTAATTTTCATATCCGAGAATCAAAGCCACTTTTCTACATGATGCAGAGCTCAAAATCTGACATATTATATACCAAATTGACCAGAAAAACATGTTCTACAACATGGAAGCATCAAATCACATCAACAACATTAAGAACAAATTTTCATAATTTAATTATCAAATAATTCGAATATAAATAATTAAATAAGAAAATTACTGTGATTTCTGGGCAGAAACTGATGATTGATTCAGAAAGAAGATTTCGAGAGCTTCGTTTTGGTATGCTGCACGCCCGAATCGGAGTTCGATAACGCCTTCGTTCGTGTATTTGATTCTCGGGAACGTATCGGTTTCTCGGGTTTTTCTCTGTTTTTACGGTATTTTAACTAGTTGCAAATGAATAAACGAAATAAACGAAATAAGAAATAGGCTATTTATATTTATGGAATATTGGATCGTTCTGGATCGTTTTGGATCGTTAAATTAGTTGCTTAGCCGCTAAGTAACTGTAAAAACGATACAATTCAATACCAGAATTGGATAATTATCAAAACCGGGCTTTTTATAAAACACCATATACGAAAATAACGTAAAAATATCCCGTCTTTCGAGATTACGGGTTTTATTGATTACCGAAATAACTATCGTATCGAAAATATTACGCCGGGCCGCGCACGGGTCAAACCGTAATCCGGATCGAAAAAGTCAAAACACGGAAAATGTCCGGAATTACCAGATTAGGTTAGGAAGGAGTTTTCGGAAGAGTTTCGGGTTGTAAAAACGCAAAACAGTTGAAGTTGGAAGATTCCCGGCTTTATAAAATAATTTTATAATTATTCTGAAAATAATTAATAATTCATAAATCATTATAAAATCATATAACACTCCAAAAATTACCAGAAAAATACCACAATTATCTATATCTTATTCTGGACATATAAAAATTCAAATATTCAAATAATGTCACATATAAACATTCAGATATCTATTCTACTTTTCAGATAATTCACCAAAAATTCACATAAAATCACATAAACAATTCCGAATAATAATAATAATATTTGAAAATATATTGGATATTACAATCTACCCCCCTTAACAGGATTCTGTCCTCAGAATCAGCCTAGGAAAATAAATGAGGATACTTGGATCGCATTTTGCTTTCCAATTCCCAAGTCGACTCTTCAACCTTGGGATTCCTCCACAAGACTCGCACTAAAGATACAGACTTATTCCTAAGTACTCTTTCTTTCTTATCTAAAATCTGTACTGGTTGCTCTACAAAAGATAAATCTGGTTGGATCTCGATTGGCTCGTATTCTATCACATGGCTCGAATCAGGCAAATAATGCTTCAACATCGACACATGGAACACATTGTGAATATGTTGCATGTGAGATGGTAACGCTAATTCATAAGCAACCTTTCCCACACGCTTCAAAATCTCAAAAGGACCAACATAACGCGGACTCAGCTTTCCTTTCTTCCCAAATCTTGATAGACCTTTCCAAGGAGAAACTTTTAATAGCACTGCTTCACCAACTTCAAATTCCATATCTTTTCTGGTAGGATCTGCATATTTACGTTGACGGTCTTGAGCTGCTGTTAATCTTTTCCGAATGAGTTCTATTTTCTCTTTTGTCTGCTGGATCAATTCTGGACCCAAAATCTTTCTCTCACCAACTTCTTCCCAACATATTGGAGATCTGCATCTTCTCCCGTACAAGGCTTCGTAAGGCGGCATTCCAATGCTGGCATGATAGCTGTTGTTGTAGGAGAATTCAACTAATGGCAAATGCTCGTCCCAACTCCCTTCAAGATCTAGTGCACATACCCTCAGCATATCTTCAATAGTCTGAATCGTTCTTTCACTTTGACCATCCGTCTGCGGATGATACGCGGTACTCATGTTCAGCTTCGTTCCGAGACAAACTTGAAAACTTCTCCAAAATCTTGAGTTGAATCGAGGATCTCTGTCTGAAACTATGGATACTGGAACTCCATATCGTGTCACAATTTCCTTAAGATATAACCGAACCAATTTATCCATTGAGAATCTTTCATTGATAGGAAGAAAATGCGCCGACTTCGTCAATCTATCGATAATAACCCAAATAGCATCATGATTCGCCCTGGTCCTCGGTAATCCAACTACGAAATCCATCGCGATATGCTCCCACTTCCATTCTGGAATGTCCAATGGTTGTATCAGTCCAATGGGCCTTTGATGTTCCGCTTTGACTCGCTGGCAAGTGTAACACTTACTTACCCATTCTGCAATTTCTTTCTTCATGCTTGGCCACCAAAAGTTTTCTCTTAAGTCTCTATACATCTTCGTACTCCCGGGATGAATTGAGTATCTAGAGTTGTGAGCGTCTCGAAGAATTTCATCTTTCAGCTCGGCTATGTTGGGTATCCATATTCTGGAAGAAAATCTTAATATCCCTTTATCATCCTTTTGACTCCCTATTTCTTCTCCTGTCAAACTGTCTCGTTCATGGCTCATTACTTCTTCCTGACATCTTCTTATTTTCTCTAATAATTCTGGTTGAAAAGACATTGCACACAATACCTCTGTAGACATACTTGGAATACTAACCTCTATTTCCAGCTTCTCAAATTCCCTGATTAATTCCTCGGATGAAGTTATCATGTTTAACCTTTCTTTTCTGCTCAGAGCGTCGGCCACCACATTTGCTTTTCCTGGATGATAGTTAATAGTACAGTCATAGTCCTTGATCAATTCTAGCCATCTTCTCTGCCTCATGTTCAAATCCTTATGGGTGAATATATACTTTAAACTCTTGTGGTCCGTGTAGATCTCGCACTTTTCCCCATAAAGATAATGCCTTCATATCTTCAATGCAAACACTATAGCTGCCAATTCTAGATCATGCGTTGGATACTTTTCTTCATGTGGTTTCAACTGTCTTGAAGCGTAGGCTATCACCTTGTCATGCTGCATCAAAACACATCCCAGTCCTTTGTACGATGCGTCACTATAAATTAAAAAATTTCCTTGATCATCTGGCAAGACTAGAACTGGAGAAGATACTAATCTATTCTTTAATTCTTGAAAACTCTCCTCACACTTCTTATCCCATTCAAATTTCTGGTTCTTCCTGGTGAGCTTTGTCAATGGCGTAGCTATCTTTGCAAAATTTTGCACAAATCTTCTATAGTAACCTGCCAATCCCATGAAACTTCTTACTTCCGTTGGTGTTTTTGGCCTCTCCCAGTTGATTATGGCTTCAATCTTTGCTGGATCCACTTCCACTCCTTTATTGCTAATTACGTGCCCAAGAAATCGTACTTCTTTTAACCAAAATTCACACTTGGAAAACTTTGCGTACAATTTCTCCCGTCGCAGTATTTCCAAAACTATTCTTAAGTGCTCTGCATGCTCCTCTTCTGCTTTAGAATAGATCAGAATATCATCTATGAACACGATCACGAATTTATCCAAATACTTCTTAAATACTCGATTCATCAGATCCATGAAAGCTGCTGGTGCGTTGGTTAATCCAAATGTCATCACCAGAAACTCATAATGCCCATATCTGGTTCTGAACGCGGTCTTCGGAATGTCTTCAGACTTGATCTTCAGTTGGTGATATCCGGATCTTAAATCAATTTTAGAAAACCACACAGCGCCTCGCAATTGGTCAAACAAATCATCGATCCTTGGTAATGGGTACTTGTTCTTAATGGTCAGCTTATTCAGTTCTCGATAGTCGATACACAGTCGCATACTCCCGTCCTTCTTCTTGACAAACAGTACTGGTGCGCCCCATGGGGATACACTGGGTTTTATAACTCCTTTCTCCAAAAGATCTTGCAGCTGAGTTGCCAATTCCTTCATCTCCGCTGGTGCCATCCGGTACGGAGCTTTAGAAACTGGTTCTGTTCCGGGTGCTAGATCAATTGCAAACTCAATTTCTCTATCGGGAGGTAATCCTGGTAGATCATCTGGGAAAACATCTGAAAATTCGTTGACAACTGGAATCGCTTCTAGTGCTGGAACTTCTTTACTGGTGTCTACCACATGGGCCAAATATGCTTCACAATTCTGACGCAATAACTTTTTCACTTGAGCGATCGCTAAGAACTTCTTCTCTTGCCTATTTCCTCGAAATATCACCTTCTTCTTACTACCCAAGGTCTGAAGTCTCACTTTCCTATTCTTACAATCAATCTGAGCGTTATTTTCTGACAACCAATCCATTCCTAAAATAACATCAAATTCTCCCAACTTAAAAGGTATCAAGTTGGCATAAAAATGATGTCCTCCTATTTCAATATCGCACCTCGGGCACACTCGGTCGACGGAAACTTGATCCTTATTAGCTAACTCTATCATCAACGCTTGTTCTAACAACTTAACTTCGCAATGCAGTTTATCGACAAAACTTTGAGAAATAAATGATCTTGTAGCTCCAGAATCAAATAAAACTTTAACATCTATGGAGTTGACTGAAAGCGTACCTGCCACCACGTCTGAACTCTGAACAGCATCCTTCATAGTCATATTGAATGTCCTAGCCTTTGGCTGGTCCTTTGTTGGTGGTCCTTCAATCCTTGGCACATTAGCAGTTGGTTCAGTTGTCTGGCAGTCCCTGGCAATATGCCCCATCTTTCCACATTTAAAGCACACTGTCCCTGATCTTTGAGCTGTAGTCTGACTTCGACACTCATTAGAATAGTGTCCCTTCTGATTGCACTTATAACACAACACATTAGCCTTACAAATCCCAAAATGCCTTCTACCACAAAATTTGCACTCTGACGCAGGTGGACGATTGGGTCTCTGCTGATTTGAATTCTGAAAACGGTTCCCATTTCCTGGCTGTGGTTTCTTAAATCCCACACTCTTATTATTCTGAAACTCTGGCCTTTTATTGAAATGGCCCTGGAAGTTACCTTGTTGCTGGCCTCCTCCTGAGGTTTCTATTTTCCTTTTCTTCCCATCCTTCCCTTTCTGATACATATCACTCTTACTTTCAATCACCATCGCTTTCTGCACTACTGCCACATATGAAGTCAATTCAAACATGGCCACCCTTTTCTGAATCCAAAATCTCAATCCCTGTTCAAACCTTCTTGCTTTCTTTTCATCCGTGTCAACCTGGTCTGGCACGAACCTCGCTAATTCAGTAAACTTAGCTTCGTACTCAGCTATAGTAAGATCTCCCTGGGTCAAGTTCAAGAATTGGATCTCCATTTGATTCTTCATATACCTCGGGAAATACTTTTCCAGAAACAGCTCTGTGAATCTCTCCCAAGTTATAAACTCACCTCCTTCCAATGCTCGCGCGGATTCCCACCAATAGTTCGCCTCACCCTTCAGAAAGTAACTTGCAAACTTGGTCTTCTGCTCAGCTCCTGCTCCGACCAATTCAAAAGCCTTTTCCATTTCCTTAAGCCATGCATTGGCTTCCACAGGATCAGCACTTCCCTTGAACTCAGGTGGCTTCACTGCTTGAAACTGCTTAAAAGTCACTGCAGGTGGTGCTGCTCGCTGCTGCTGTTGTTGTTGCTGTTGGTGGTGCTGCTGCGTAAGATGTAACATCTGCTGCTGCATCAGTCCCAACATCTGGATAATCGCTGGATCTGTACGGCTCTCAGTACTACCCTCTCCTGAATTATTCCTTCTCTTTGGTGCCATTATTCTGGTAAGAAACAAGCAACATATATAATAATTTGTCAAGCATTGTGTCAAATATGTAGCAATTCCTTAGCATATCAAACTTCGCAAATAGTATCTCTTCCCTGAATATCATAAACTTGCTACCATATTAACACAAGCGACATGATTATCACATAATCCTGCTTATTATCTCAAGAATAATAACACAAAGAAAATTACTCCGAATTATCCAATCCTTTTAAATCCTTGCTCGAAATCTTAACTAAATCAACAAAATAGCGGCAATGACACAAGGCCTAAAGCTAAACACAAAACAAGAAACCTAAATAACTTAACTATATCCTAACCCAATAACCTAAATTTAATCCTATAAAAGCTAGACTACACGCGCCTATCTTATGTGATCTTCCTATGACTCATCTATGACAATCCTAAGCCTGTTTCAGTGACCATAACCTGTAGCTCTGATACCAACCTGTGACGCTCTCCAAACCCGGGGTCTAGATTTGGGGGTCACTCGCCAATAAACCAAAATAAAATAATCATAGCGGAATAATATAATAAATACGACCCCTTTACCTACACTGGATCGATCACAGGTTATAGTATGGAACAGGCACTAATACAAATCAAATGTTATTACAAACCATAGTCTAATTAGTTTTACAACTTATTCAAATTTTATTACAAACCTCTAGACTAATTAAGCGTCTCAAACTGTCTACCTGGAAACACACCAACTATTTCAAGCACAAAACCTCTGATCAGACCTGGAACTTAAGCTTGCCCTGGCCTAGCTGAAAGAATCAAGATAAGAAACAAGTATGAGCGAAAGAAATGCTCAGCAAGTAGTAAATAGCTTATGATTTGGAATAACAACAGTATATCTGATGAACAAAACCAACTATGCTAACTGAACAGTATCAAAACTGATAAAAATTTGATAATAAACAACATTTGCAATATATTATATTTTGGGATTGGAATCCTCAAACGACGGTGTGTTGCCGCCGGTGATCAGCCGCGGAGCAACACCGGTATGCCGAAGCATATCCAACTAAACAAAGGTACCCAAGGCACATATTGGCCTAGCAAGGTGTTATATCCTGTATAACACATAGCTCACACTGGACCGCCGCCACGGCCTCTTATGCAACCATCCAACCCATAAAAACAATTCTCAGTCAAAGGAGTCGAATCAAATGACATCCTTAACCACATAACTCCCCATTTCTCAAGGTCCGGAGTTTTATCAACAACCAATGGCGAAATAACCAGAACAATTAGTTATTCGCTAATCTTAATTCAAAACTTCACTGTATAGAGTAATTCATAGCGAAACATAAAACGTTTAACTATTCTGAACTTAGAATAGTATGGATATTGAAAGAATAAAGTCCAGAGTCAATATCAATTGAATGATAAATAAAGATATAGGTACTTGCATAATATGATTAGCAATAAACGTCACTTGAACAATAAGTGAAGTTAGGGTTACTTGCCTGGTATGCTCAATAACCTCTTACTTTAACTATGCTTCTAACTGCTGGCTACTATCTCCGTCTAACACTTGACTGTACTCCTTGCTACTCGATTCTATAAACAAAAAGACTATCTTAATTGACAGAACTAAACTCAATCGACGTAACTCTACGTCTTGACATCTCCCCGACCATTTATAACTAAGCATGGCATATTAAACTGTAAACAAATAGCATACTTATCACATAACACATAATCATGACATTTGTATAACACGTAATCACATAACTCATGCAATACATAAGTCAGATCATTAAAAGATACGTCTCAGTGAGCTCAGAATGAAAATCAGGTCAATATTAGCATTTATCGATCAAATACCGACTCAAACTGATATACAAATTAAATGACATTGCAATATAAAAGAAATTAGGTCTCAAAAGTATTTTTATTGAAAGCGCAATATTTTTCTGAGTCTGTACGCGTTCGTTTCGTATTAAACGGACAAACGGTTGATTTATTATGAATTTTTGAACATTTTTTGGAATAAAACGGGTCTCCAAATCATTTAATAATTAATTAATAGGGCTCGAACACTCGAAAATAATTTTATAAAAATTATCGAGCCTGGAAAATAATTTAAAATAATATTTTAAAGCTCGAAACTATTTTTCAGAATTTTTAAATCAAAAATTAAATAATTAAATCTAATTAAATAATCAATTAAAATTAATTAATAACTAATTAATTTAATTAATCAATTAATATTTAAATGAATTGACTAATTAAATAATTAATTATCAGCTAAAATTAATTAATTAAATAATTAAGATTTATTTTAAAGATAAAAATAATTTTTCAGAATTAAATATAGGTTTTCAAAATTTAAAAATGAATTTTTAGAAATAAAAATAGAATTTTAAAACAATTTTTAAATAAAATCAATCAAAACAGAAATCAGAGTTTTGCAATTGGGTTGATAGGATTGAAGCCGGGTCGAAACCCGGGTCAGGAACCGACCCAGCGGGTCACCTAATCTCCTCAAGAACTCGCAGGAAAGTGCAGAATCCGGCGAGCCTAATTCCGACAATTCATGAATCGTTTGATTCCGTTCTTTGCACCAATATCTTCTCGATCTTCCCAGAGACTCAAGGCCAAGTTCCGCTCGTGCTCGTAACCCCAGGGTCTGGTTTTCCGGCGAAAATGCCATTAAAACCGGCCGGGGTTCGAGCTTTTCCGGCGAAGCAACACAGGGGTCTGACTTAACATTTAAACACAGGAAACACTACGACTTGACGCGATCTACACGCTGGTACTAATGAATCGAACCCAGAATCAATAAATCAAGAGTTCCCAGTTTCAATTGAAATTGTTCTTGAGTATAAACCCTAATTTTCATATCCGAGAATCAAAGCCACTTTTCTACATGATGCAGAGCTCAAAATCTGACATATTATATACCAAATTGACCAGAAAAACATGTTCTACAACATGGAAGCATCAAATCACATCAACAACATCAAGAACAAATTTTCATAATTTAATTATCAAATAATTCGAATATAAATAATTAAATAAGAAAATTACTGTGATTTCTGGGCAGAAACTGATGATTGATTCAGAAAGAAGATTTCGAGAGCTTCGTTTTGGTATGCTGCACGCCCGAATCGGAGTTCGATAACGCCTTCGTTCGTGTGTTTGATTCTCGGGAACGTATCGGTTTCTCGGGTTTTTCTCTGTTTTTACGGTATTTTAACTGGTTGCAAATGAATAAACGAAATAAGAAATAGGCTATTTATATTTATGGAATATTGGATCGTTCTGGATCGTTTTGGATCGTTAAATTAGTTGCTTAGCCGCTAAGTAACTGTAAAAACGATACAATTCAATACCAGAATTGGATAATTATCAAAACCGGGCTTTTTATAAAACACCATATACGAAAATAACGTAAAAATATCCCGTCTTTCGAGATTACGGGTTTTATTGATTACCGAAATAACTATCGTATCGAAAATATTGCGCCGGGCCGCGCACGGGTCAAACCGTAATCTGGATCGAAAAAGTCAAAACACGAAAAATGTCCGGAATTACCAGATTAGGTTAGGAAGGAGTTTTCGGAAGAGTTTCGGGTTGTAAAAACGCAAAACGGTTGAAGTTGGAAGATTCCCGGCTTTATAAAATAATTTTATAATTATTCTGAAAATAATTAATAATTCATAAATCATTATAAAATCATATAACACTCCAAAAATTATCAGAAAAATACCATAATTATCTATATCTTATTCTGGACATATAAAAATTCAAATATTCAAATAATGTCACATATAAACATTCAGATATCTATTCTACTTTTCAGATAATTCACCAAAAATTCACATAAAATCACATAAACAATTCCGAATAATAATAATAATATTTGAAAATATATTGGATATTACAATCAAACTACAGTTTCATGGTGTTATTGAAATCGATTTGGAAAGCTGAAGTAACCAAAATGGAGGTTTTGAAGTGTTCTTTCAGATTCAACAAGTTTCAAAACTGCAGAATCAAAGGTTTATTTTCTATATTTTTAATTATTTTTGAATTATTTTGATTAAAATTATGAATTTTTGTTCGAGTGATTATTTGGATGATTTGATGATTGCATGTTGTAGAGCTTTTCTTCCTGATGATTTTGATATATTATATGACTGATTTGGAGTTCAATAACATGTTCAAAATTAGGTTTAATTTTCGAATTTTAAAATTAGGGTTTATAACTCGTATGAATGTTCTTAATTGAAATTTAGGGGATTCTGTTCTTATTGGATGTTTTTGTTGATTGCATCGTGTTCCTTGTTGAATTTGCAATCGAATCATGCATAGTACATCAACAGACGATTCTTGGTTTGCTCGAATCGAAGCAAACAAAACTCGCCGGAGTTGGCGAGTTTCTCGGCCATTTTCCGGCCAACTCCGAGAGGTTATTAGAACGATTTGATTGCATGATTGTGTTCCTGGTATTGTGTAGATTAAATCTGGAGCTTGTGGAGATGTGAGGATTCCTGGAACGCCGTCTCCGGCGAAACACGGCGTTTTCCGGCGACGGGGTGCAAAAATTGCACTTTAGTCCCTGTACTTTTGAGAACGATGAAGTTTGGTCCCTGCAGTTTCCAGAAATTGCAAAAATAGGATTCCTGTTTTAAAAATAATTAAAAATCATATTTTCTATTTATTTTAATTACATAAATTCGTTTTTAATTATTAAAAATTCTAAAAATTATTATTTTAATTCCAAAAATTATTTTTAATTCAAAAATAAATCTGAATTAATTTGTTAATTAATTTTAGTTAATAATTAATTAGTTAATTGATCAATTAATTCAAAAATTAATTGATTTAATTAATTATTAATTTATTTTAATTAAATATTTAATTAGATTTAATTTTGTTTTAGCTATTTTAAGGCTTTTTAAATATTCATTACTTGGTTAACAAAGCATATTATAAATGCAGTAATATTATGTTAGCTGAAATAAAACAGTGCACACAATATTTCAAAACTCACTTAATTTTTTATTAAAATCAAGCTAGTGTTTTGCTACAAATCCTGGATTCTTTGTAAGTAAAGAATTCGGCTTATTCCTTAAGAGAGTTACAAGAAAAACTAAATCTGTTTTCTACAATTTAAAAGCAAAGGACCAGTGTTTACTTTATAGATTAGTAAACACAGGTTTACACAGCATGCAATAAGATGTACTAAACCCTACTTTAAGTTATCTCTAAAGCTTTCATTTTCTGGTTTAGTGTATCTTTGCAAACCGTGTATGTCTGTGACTTTCCTTTGTCATTTAATCTTGACCTTTGATCTTGCACTCTTCAAGCTGCTTTTGTAGACTTTTCAATCTAAGTGATTAGATCATTTGTTGATTGATAATCTTGAATATTTAACTTGTCTGCATTCTGTACTTGAGGTTCATATCGAGATCTCCAGTTTGATCTATAGAGAACTGACATCTCAATAAGCATAATGGTTTATCGAGATTTATGAGTTCTCTATAAGTGTCTTTGACTTGTCGAGGTCTCCAAATTTCTGCATGTAGAAATGACTTGTCGACATCTCTGAGATCTCTATAAGCATTTTCACTTGTTGATATCTCTAAGATCTCTAATGAGAAAATTGACTTGTCGATATCTCCAATCTTCATATCTTCATTTTGACTTGTCGATATCTCCGAGTTCTCTAATGTAGAAATGACTTGTCGATATCTCAGAGATCTCTATATACATTTTGACTTGTAGATATCTCTGAGATCTCTAATGATAATTTGACTTGTCGATATCTCTAATTTTCATGTCTTCATTTGGCTTGTCGATATCTCTAAGACTTCTCTATAAGCTATTTTGGACTTCTCGATAAGTCATTCTGGAGTTCTCGAATGAATTCTCTCTTTGATTTTATCTGTGACTTGTAGATATCTTGACTTAGAATATTTTTCCTAAAACAGATTTATTAAACTTCAAGCTTCTTCACAATTTTTCTGAGGCATGATCTTCTTCCAGAGTTCATTCCTAGGCTTGAGACTGTCTATAGAAAAATACTCCAGTCTGATCTTTCACATTTTTACAAACTCAATTAATACAATATAAAATATAAATTTAGATTATCATACAACTAATTCTTAGGGCTGTCAATTTGACTTAGTCTTGTTATGATATAGGCATGTTTTACACAACAATCTCCCCCAATTTGTGAGAAGATTGTTTATCACAAATTCATGCCTGGTAACAAGACTAACCCCCAGTTACAATGAACAATAAAATATTACATAAAAAATTGACATAAATACAAGTACAATTTTTATACATTGAGTAATTACATGAGTTTGATAAGTACATTCATTACATGAAAGCCTCATAGCTTGGCTCCTTTCTAATAAGGTCCTTAAGATTTACTAGCACTTGAAGTTCCTCTATGATTTCAGCTCCTCTTACAGCTTCCACAAGCTTGAGCCACTCATCTAATGAATAACCATTCAAGTAACCAACTCTGAATCCTGAGAATCTGCTAACCTTTATGTTTAGAAAGTGTCCATCCTTAGAGATTCTGCTCATCCCCTTTGCCTTGAGCTCATTTGATCTTTGTTCAAGTCTTGCAATTTCTTCTGCATACTTTATATCTTTTTCTTCCTTTTCGTCCTTTGCTCTTGCATTTTTCATCCCTTTCTCTCACCCATACACATAACACAATCTTCCAAGCCCTTATAATTGTGTCCTTGTCCTTCATGAAGCTAATCACTCTTTTGAATTCTGTGGTTGAAAGTGTATCCATTAAGTTGCTGCCAAGTAGAGTAAAGGTACCATCCTGGGTAATATATTTCGACTTCTGTGTAAGATACAACCCAGACTTTGACAATTTCTTCAGCTAATTGTTGAAAGTAGTCATTATCTGTGATGCACCAATTTATTTGCAGAAAATCAGTTTGATCAAAACAGTTCCAGACAACCCTCTCAATAACTTGCAATTTTTTTTGGTTTTCTTCCGACAGATTTGAAATGAATTTTTATTGGTGGCTTGAATGAGGGTAGGTTTGTGATTTTCTTCAAGGTGGATTGGATAGATGTGATTGGAATTTTGAGTAGGGTGTTTGTAGTTGGCTTGTACAAAAATTTGGGCTTATGGGTCAAATATAGTTGAATGTTTGAGCTTGTAGATTTAGTGGCTTGAGCATGTTGGATTTGAATTGATTGGACATTTTTCTTTAAGCCTTCACCATCTCCCCTCTTCTTTTTTCTTCTTTCATCTCCCCTTTTCTTATCATCTCTCTTCTTCTCATCCTGCTTCCTTTCTTCTTCTTTGCTACCAGTTGCTTTAGAAGATTGACTTGGATTTGAGTCAAAAGGTTTTTGTTCATCATGTTTCTGCTCATCATCATCCTTGTCATCTTTTAAGTTGAATTGTGAGTTTGGCAACATGGTATCAGCATTTTGAAGATATCTTCCCATTTCCTTGTTCTTCTTGGACTTTAGATCAGTTTCAAGGGTCATTATCAATCTCACATTTCCTTTTACACAATTCTTCGGAACTATAAAGAACTTGCACTTTTTAGTTTGCGGCCCGTTTAAATTCTGAAAAATGTTTAAAAATCCGTATTAAATATCTGAAAAATCTTTTTAACATCAAACCTTGTTTGAAAAGTATTTTCAATTAAATGTCTTATGTGTTATGTGTTATATGTGCATTGATTAACGTGTTAAATGCGTATGTGTACGTTATATGACTGTTTTGATCGTATCTTTCAATCCGTAAATCGGATTTGGGTAAAACGAAGGGTAGATAGAAGCTTATATCAAGTAGAATCATATGAGTCGAGTATTGATAGATACTTATGCTGTGTGAGCAGAAGAGACAAGGCATAGAAAAGGGAAGCAAGTAATCGAAGAATAAGAAGTGTGGTTGAAAGCTAGTAAAGTGTAGCAAGTTAATACGAGGCAAGTGTTCTGGACCTTCTCGAGATATATTGTGAATAATTGATAGTTCTATTTTATATTACAAGTGCTTTGAAGAATTGAACCCTAAACCTTGATTCCATTTATTGATATTTGAGCCATAAATCTTATTCTTTCTGAACCATTGATTATTGAATACCCGAATACGAACCAAAAATATACGATACTACTCCAAAAATACATACAAACTAAATACTGAACATTGAACCAGAATTGCTTATATACTCAAACCATTGTACTTTATACATTGAAAGACCAGATCCTTGTAACTCTGAAACTTTGATTCTTTTGCTATCCAATTCTTTCACCAGCTGACAACCATTCTTTATAATTGCCGTATTGTTTCTTGTGAAGAATGAAACCATCTCATGATTGGAAATCCAATGTTGTTTATGATTCTTTTTATTGCTTTACACTGTTTATTCTGTTATTGTGATAGAATTGGATTGTTTTATAAAATTGTGAACCAGATTCGTGGTCAGACCAGATTGGTGGTCAAGTTAGGCCAATGTGTGCCTTGGATCTAGTAATTAGAGCAGAGTTGTGTGCCTTGCTCGAGGTTAGTGCGTGACTGATCAGCAGCCTAACCTTGGTTTTTAAAAATGAAAACACAATATCGAATTATGAATCATTATTCATTGCTCACTTGATACCTTAAATTATTTCACTTGATCATTATTTATTCTCAGTGTCAATGTGACTTGCTGAGCTAGTTAGCTCATTTGTGCGATTTTGTTTATATTATTTTCCAGTTAAGAAGGAACCTATGGGTAGCGAGGATCCCCAATCCAGTGCGAGAGCTAGAATCCCAGGTTGATCGGGATAAGCTAGCTAAAGGTTTTTTTGTGATAGTTTATGCTTGTGAAGTTTGTAAGAATCTTTATTATTCAATTGTAAGTTTGAATAGTTGGGTTTTGGATGTTTGTAATATAAGTGTGTGTGTGTGGCTTGTGTGCATACTTTAACCTGTTGCGATCCATGGTAGTTGGTAAGTCGGGTCACTGCTTATCATTATTATTATCTTTATTATTGTTATAAGCAGGTTTATATAAAAGGTGTGTGTGTGTGTATATGTGGACCCCAAACTTCTGACCCGGGTTTGGAGGGCGTCACAGCCGAGCTGAGCCAAACCGAGTCCTTAACGAGCTGAGCTTGAGTTTTTTCACAACTCTAATGAAATCTTTGTTCACTCCTTTTGATCCAACGGTTGTAGTGCAAAGTTATCACGTTACTCAATTAATTATAAAAAAACAAATTTCTGAAAATAATAAATATAACGAAATGCAGTCATATTAGATAAATACAACTGATTTCTATTAAAATTATAATTTTTAGAAAGGCGGGAATTTCCCCCCACTTTTGCAACTAAATTTTTTCAAAGTGCAGGAAATTTCCCTCTATTTTAAAATATCAAATTCGACCAAAATCGGTTGAATTTAATAGTGCCAAAAAAATTCATTGGAGAGGAAATTTTCACCATTTTTTTAGCAAGGTTAAATTTGACCGAATTCAGTTGTATTTAGGAGCACACCTAAATTCAACCAAAAGCGATCGCATATAAATACGGTTGTATTTATTCGATCAAATTTATTACTAAATTCAACCGCGTAAATACGACTGTATATAAATACGATTGCATGCAGTTGAATTTAGTCTTGACCTTAAATTCAACTGAAAGTGGTTGAATTTGACCCCGGTTATATTTTTACAGTTATGTTTAGCCTTATTTTCTTGTAGTGATGTTGTGCAAGATATGCCAATACAATAACAAGACTAAGTCAAATTGACAGCCCTAAGATTTAGTTGTATGATAGTCAAAATTTGTATTATGTATTGTATTACTTGAGTTTGTAAAAAGGTTAAAGATTAGACTGGAGTATTTTTCTGCAAATAGTCTCAAGCCTAAGAATAAACTCTGGAAGAAGATCAAGCAAAGATCATGCCTTAGAGAAAAGATGAAGAAGCTTGGAGTTGAATATATCTGCTTTATGAAAAATATTTTAAGTCAAAATATCTACAAGTCACAGCTCAAGTCATATAGAGAAGTCATTCGAGAACTCCAGAATGACTTATCGAGTAGTCCAAAATGGCTTATAGAGAATTATCAGAGATCTCGACAAGTCAAATGAAGATGTGAAGATTGGAGATATCGAAAAATCAATTTATTATTAGAGATCTCAGAGATATCGACAAGTCAAAATGTATATAGGGATCTCAAAGATATCGACAAGTCATTTCTGCATATAGAAAACTCGGAGATATCGACAAGTCAAAATGAAGATATGAAGATTGGAGATATCAACAAGTCAGTTTCTCATTAAAGATCTCAGAGACATTGACAAGTCAAAATACATATAGAGATCTCAAAGATATCGATAAGTCATTTCTACATGCAGAGATTTAGAGACCTCAACAAGCCAAGTTCACTTATAGAGAACTCAGAGACCTCGATAAGTCAAAGACACTTATAGAGAACTCAGAGATCTCGATAAGCCATTATACTTATCGAGATGTCACTTCTCTATAGAATAAACTGGAGATCTCGATATGAACCTCAAGCACAAAATACAGACAAGTTAAAGATTCAAGATTATCAATCAACAAATGATCTAATCACTTAGATTGAAAAGTCTACAAAAGCAGCTTGAAGAGTGCAAGATCAAGGGCCAAGATTAACTGGCAAAGGAAAGTCACAGACCTACAAGATTTACAAGGATTTATTGAGCCAAAAATAGAAAGAATTAGAGATAACTTAGAAAAGGGTTTAGTACATCTCATTGCATGTTGTGTAAACCCGTATTTACTAATCTATAAAGTAAACATTGGTCCTTTATTTTTAAGGGTAACAAATAGAACTACATTTTCAAGTACTCTCTCAAGAAAGAAGCTAAGTTCTTTTATCTTTAAAAAAACTTAGAATTTGTAGCAAGACAAAATTAATTTATACAAATTAAGTGTTTTAAAATTTTGATGTGCTTGTTATTTTCATTCTGCTAACATAATATATTTACAAATTGTAAACTGCTTTGTTCACCATATCCAAACAAGTTTAAAAAAGGCTAAAAACCAAGAAAACACATTCACCCCCCTGTGTTGCACTTAATATCTAACAAGTGGTATCAGAGCAAAATCTAAAAGAAAACAGATAAAGATCTTGGAAGTATGAGTGCACAGAAGCTAAGTAACATCAAGATACCAGCCTTTAACAGAGCCAACTACACACTATGGAAAAAGAAGATGATGTATTTATAAGGATGGCCAATTCATTATATATTCAGATTCTCAAGAATGGTCCTTTCACTCCCATGGAAAGGGTTGAGGAATCTACAGATGGAGACATGGTCATCCCAGCTCATTATGCCCCTAAAGATCCCTCAAAATACACTGAAACTAAAAAAAAGTCTCTATGGATAGTGCCTTGCAATTAATTCTGATAGAGCCATTTGAGAATGTGATGTATAATAACATTGTCAAATTTGATACAGCTAAACAGGTCTGGGAGAAAATAGAGATTCTGTGTGAGGGAACAAAGGAAGTTAGGTCAACAAAGGAGGATACTGGTGTCTCAGTATGAGGGTTTTATGGAAAACCCTAAAGAAGAAATTACTGAAGTTTTTGAAAGATTTAACAAATTGATAAATGACTTGCAACTTCATGATAAGTATTATGAAGCTGAGAAGGTGAACCTAAAGTTCTTGATATCTCTTTCTGACCACCTTGAACAGAAGATATCATCCATAAGAGAAGGAATGGACTTGAGAAGAATGACACTGGAGGTGCTGTATGGAATCTTGAAGACATATGAACTTGAAATGTTATAAAAAAGTCATTAAGGTCAAATTAAGGACATATAGTTGATGCATCTAGTGCCCTGGTTGTCAATGACAGTGAAGTAAGTGAATATGAACAAGATGCACAAACTCCAGTCATTCAAGTTGTGGAACAAAAGAACAAAGGACCCAAAAAACAAGTTGTTTTAGAGCTAGATGAGATGGACCAATCTATGACATACCTGGCTAGAAAATTTTCTAACATCAGGGTTAAAAGGCCAAGATTCTTCAAGAACAAGGGACAATCTTCCAACAGTAAGAATTGGAAATCAAAGACTCAGTACAACTCAGCTAGCAAATGTGGCTACAAAACTGGATCTATTGACAGATAAAAGATAAGGTTCTTCAACTATGATGAGTTGGGTCACTTTGCTACTGAGTGCAGAAAGCCAAAGAAAGTGAAGAATGATAAAGCTTATCTGGAATTGGAAGCAAAGTATGAAGCTCTCTTGAAGAAACAACAGGTAAAAGCTTATATTGCTGAAGGAAAGAGTTGGGATGACACTGATGAAGATGATGACAAGAAGAATTTGGTAATTATGCTTTGATGGCTCTTGAGCATAAAGAATCATCCACTTCAAAATCAGAGGTACCAACTCTAACCACTATTGATTTAGATGCAAGTCAATATAAAAAAAATTGTTGAAAAGATTAGTGTAGAGATGTTTCATATTTACACAAACATGGTGGAAACTACTGAGGAAGTGAGTAAGCTGTCAAAGATAAATGAGAAGTTTGAGATTGAGAAGCAAGATTTGGAACTGCAGCTTGTTGAGCAGAGACTATCAAGCAAAAAAATGAATATCTGAAGAACAAGCTGAAGTGTGCTAGTGAAATTGAAGCTGTGTTGAGGGAAAGTTAGAGAAGAATGAAGTGAAATTGAAGTCATTCAGGAATGTATTTGAATTGGTTGGACAATATCATGAGAAGAACAAACCATGTGCTAACATAGCTATTGGTTTGGACTATGATGCCTTGAACAGTAACAAGAAAAATGAAGGTGACAAAGAAAAGGAAATTACAAATCAAGATGTACCAGTTATGCTGAGAAAAGTTGATGCATCTTTGTTTAAGGCATGTGAAGTCAATTTCAGTGAAGTTGAGTTGGTCATTAAGCAAGAGCTTGCAGATGAAGACAATGAGAAGAAATGCACAAAACAACTCCAACTCCTAAAATTGAAAATAAGCTTATGGTAAAGCAAGTTTCTGAGAAGCCAATGAAGGAAATCAAGACTGAAAATTCAGGAAAGAAAAAGAAGAATAGGAATGGGAAAATTGGAGTGAACGAGAGCATTAACTTTGCATTTGTTGCAGATGCTCCCAGGAAGCAATGCAAAAATGTGGCTCTACAAGTCTTCTAACTCACCTTTGCAAAAATGTGGTTAGTGAGCCAAAAGTGGGAGCCTGCAAATATAATGAAGCAAAGGCTGAAGACCCCTTTTCCTTCTGTGACAAATTTGATTGCATTCCTTGCAACATGAAATTCATGACAAGCTGTTATATACTAAAAATGAATCTCAAAAAGGCAAAAACTGAGTTTACATCCAAGAAGGAAACTGCAAAGTAAAATTTGAACATTATTCTTTCTCAATCATCAAATTATACTTCTGCATATTCTGTTAACAAGAAGAAAGTATCCAACACCGGTTGGGTAGCGAAACACAATTAATTCTCATTGTATGCAGGGAAAAGAGAAGAAGGTCATATGGATCATTGACAGTGGATGCTCCAGGAATATGACAGGTGATAAAGCCCTGCTATCACAATTTGAGGAGATGGATGACCCTTTAGTGACTTTTGGAGACAACAACAAAGGATTCATAATGAGATATGGCAATTTAGTTTCTGGAAATGTTGGCATTGAAGATGTAGCACTGGTAGCTGGACTTGAGGTGAATCTCTTGAATGCCAGTCAATTCACAGACAAAGGATTCAATGTTTCATTTGACAAAGGAGAATGTTTAATTATCAGCAAAAATACTAGTGAAGTTGCTTTGAAATGAGCAATAAAATGAAGCTTGTTTGTTGCAGACTTATTCTCAGCAAATAAGGATGGAATCTGTTGCTTTTACACCAAGGCATCTGTTGAACAAAGCAAGCTATGGCACAAAAACTCTCTCACCTGAATTACAAAGCTATCAATACCCTGGTGAAAAAGGAGTTAGTGAGAGACATGCCAAATATGGAGTTTTCTCAAAATGAAGTTTGTGAGGCTTGTCAAAAAGATAAAATGAAATAGGTCTAGTCACAAAAGCAAAGCTGTGAATTCTATAAGTGCACATTTGTAACTTATTCACATGGACATGTTTGGACCAGTTAATGTCTTATAAATTTCAAAAAGGACATATGCATTTGTGATGGTGGATGACTACTCAAGGTACACATGGGTAGAATTTATGTACTCAAAGGATGAAACTCCACATATCATTATTAAACACATCAAGAAAATTGAGAAGCAGACTAAAGATCAGAATTGTGTGAAAATATTAAGGAGTGACAATGGCACATAATTCAAAAATGCAATATTAACTGAATTCTGTAAGGATAAGGGCATTGTTCAAGAGTTTTAAGTAGCAAGGACACTTCAGCAAAATGGGGTAGTTGAAAGAATGAATAGAATTTTGGTTGAGGCTGCAAGATGCCAATTCGCCAACAAGTTTTTGGGAAGAAGCTGTCGACATTGCATGCTATACTGAAAACAGATATCTCATCAACAAAAATCTTGGCAAGTCACCCTACTCAATCTTATCAAAAAGGAAGCCTACTGTGAAGCATCTACATGTGTTTGAAAGCAAGTGCTATGTTCTAAAAGACAACTCTGAATATGTGGGAAAATTTGACTTTAAAGTTTTTGAAGCAATTTTTCTGGAATATTCATGGGAGAGAACTGCCTAGAAAGTCTATGTGATTGAACAAAAGAAAATTATAGAAAGCACATATGTGACCTTTGATGATGACAAGTGTCCTGGCTTGGAATGCCTTGATGAAGATGAAGCTGAAGCCCTAAAGTTTAAAAATATCAACATTGATAATGATTCTGAAGATGAAGCTGAAGTCAACACAAGCAACAAAATGACTGAAGATTCAACTGAGCAAGTGAATCTTGTGAATGGAAGCTCATCTCAAACACCTGAATTTGATAACACAAACTCAGGGGGAAAGAGGAGAAAGTTCTGCAAGTCATGTCAATGGTGAAGAAGATGTAGAAAACTCAAGTCAACAAACTTACACTAGGAAATGGGATATGAGTCACACAAGAGAAGCAATTATTGGTGATCCAAATGTTGGAGTAAGGACTAGAAGTGCAACTGTTAATGAATAATTACATACATGCTTTCTTTCATAAATTGAGCCTAAGAAAACTGATGAAGCTCTACTTGATCCTGACTAAATATATGCAAGAAGAGATAAATCAGTTTGAAAGAAATAAAGTTTGTAAATTGGTTCCTGCATCAAAGAATAGAAGTATAATTGGAACAAAGTAGGTGTACATGAATAAGATGGATGAAAATGGAATTGTAACAAGAAACAAAGCAAGGTTGGTTGCAAAAGGCTACTCACGGGAGGAAGGAACTGATTATGATAAAAAAATTTCTCCAGTTGCAAGACTTTAAGTAATAAGGATCTTTCTTGCATTTGTTGCACACTCAAACTTTAAAGTATATCAAATGGATGTAAAGAATGCATTCCTTAATGGTGAGTTAGAAGAAGAGGTTTATCTGCAACAGCCACCTGACTTTGAAGATCCGGAATTTCCAGATTTTGTATACAAATTACTCAAGGCTCTCTATGGGTTAAAACAAACACCTAGAGCTTGGTATTACACACTATCAGAATTTTTTCTAAAACATACACTAGAGGAACAATTGACGAGACTCTCTTTTACAAGCAGCATGGTGGTGATATGATCCTAGTTCAGATCTATGTGGATGATATCATTTTTGGTTTTACTAATAAAAAGCTATGTCAAAGATTCTCAAAACTCATGCAGAGTGAATATGAAATGAGTATGATGGGAGAGTTAAGTTACTTTCTTGGACTTCAAGTCAGTCAAAGAAGTGATGGAATCTTCATCAGCCAAACCAAGTATGTTAAAAATTTATTGAAGAAGTTTGGTATGGTTAATTATTCACTTGCATCAACACATATGCCTACATCTACAAAGTTGGATGAAGATAAAAAGTGAAAAAGTGTAGACATTTCAAGTTATAGAGGAATGATTAGATCTTTGTTATATTTGACTGCTAGTAGACCAGATATTATGTTTGCAACATGTATGTGTGCAAGATTTCAATCCAATCCAAAGGAATCGCAGACATTTGATGGCTGTGAAGACAATTTTCAGATACTTAAAGGGGACTCCAAATTTGGGATTATGGTATCCTAAGGGAACATATGCAGATGCAGATACACATATGAGGATATTGTTGGATGCAGTGTTGACAGAAAGAGCACTAGTGGATGCTGTCAATTTCTTGGACAAAGACTTGTATCCTGGTATAGCAAGAAATAACAATTTGTGTCAACTTCCACAGCTGAGGCTGGATACATAGCTGCTGGAAGTTGTTGTGCTCAGGTGCTTTGGATTAGAAATCAGCTAATGGACTATGGACTAGTGTTACATAAAATTCCAATTATGTGTGATAATACTAGTACCATTTCTATTGTGGCTAATCCAGTTAATCATTCTAGAACAAAGCACATTGATGTAAGGTACCATTTTATTAGAGAACATGCTGCAAATGGTACTATTGATCTTATTTTTATTCCAACAGAAAAATAATTAGCTGACATTTTCACTAAATCTTCGGATGAAGCAACTTTCACTAGACTTGTTGGTGAAATTGAAATGTTAAATTCTTCATCCTAAAGGCAAGAACTCATCTAATATGTTGAAGCAGATTAATTTCTGGTGAATCAAAATTAATTTAATTTAATTAGAAATTAACTGGAATATGAGTTATAAGTATTTCAGAAATATCTATATATTTATTTTTCAAAATTTCAAAATTTATCTTGGAATTTTTCAAATTCTAAGAAAACTGTTTGATTATTAATTTTCATTCTCAATATGTAAAATTAGCATAAAGCAGACTCAAAAGCAACAAAAGTATATAGAGAACTGAGTTCTCGATAAGTCTAATTGACTTCTCGACAAGTCATTTTGAAACTTCTCAATAGAGTTCTTGATAAGTCTTTTTCTAGACCTCTAGAATGACTTCTCGACAAGCTTCAACATGACTCCTCGATAGGTCATTATAGAGATCTCAATAAGTCACTTTGTGACTTCTCGATAGAGTTCTCTACAAGTATCATTTTTAGACTTCTCAATAATTCAGAACTGAAATAATTTAATTTAATAAATTATTTTAGTAAAATACTTTTGATAAAATCATTCTAATTTTATTTTGATTTATTCAAAAAAAAATTGGAAAAATTCAGTCCATTCAGGAATAACTGGGTATTTATTTGACATCTCGATAAGTCATTTTATTTGACATATCGATATGTATCTATTCTCACAACATGACTTCTCGATAATAAAATTCCAAACGTTTATTTCTACTTCTCGATAAGTCATTTACCTTTTACTATAAATACCCAGACATCTCGACAAGTCATTTACCTTTTACTATAAATACCCAGACATCTCGACATACACCTCTTTATGCCTTTGAGATCTCAAACTGACCTAATTTCTGCAAATCCAAACCGTTTTCTCTCATTTCAAACTCTTTCTCTCTCAAATCTCTTACCCACTCAAATTCAAACACTTGAAATAGCATCAAACACGGTTAGAGCTTTTATCCCAAAGGAGGGCACAAACTACCTTGCATTTACAGATGCTAACCAAGCTCCTGATAGCTTCAAGAGCTTTGTGAAGTTCCTTTCTGAAACATACTTTACAGGTGCTCTAACTGAAAATCTAATTCTGTATTTGGATGTTCTCAGTGATTTCTGGAACTCAGCTGTGATGAGGACATGTGGAATATTCTGAGAATGATGTCAATTTGGCTTTGAGCATCCCTACTGACAACCTGGTGGAGGTCCCAACTTAAGAAGAGCTAGCTGAGTTCATGGACTTCATCAACTACAGTGAGAAGATCAACTTGGAAAGCTTGAACAAGAAGCATTTGAGGAGGGAATGGTCTTTTTTGTTTGACTCAATTGTGAGGACCTTCACCTACTGGAAGACATGGTATGACAATATTTCAAGTGTTGTTGAGAAGCTGGTGTTCTCCATGGCTCACAACAGACACCTCAATGTAGGACTTCTAATAATAGAGGAAGTTAGCACCAGACTCACAATGCTTTTGGCATCAAGAGATAAGGAAATATTTCTTCCTAGGTTTATAATGCCTGCTTTAAATCATAAAGTGCAAGACATTCATTTACTAAATGGTATAGATATGATACAAATAGACAATTGGAAACATGTAAGTTCTATCTGGCTCACTTATTACAAAAAATAAGGTACATGTAAGTCTTAGAATCAATATATTTATGTTGGAGAGATTCAGGACTTACCCTAACCCTATGCCTGATATGAGATCAAATGTTAAATCTAGTACAATTATGGCTCCTGTGGCTGTGGAAGAACAAACACAGGAACACCAACAAGGGCCTTCCCAAACTGAAACCCTTCCTTCTTTACCATTAAAAGCTAGAAAACCAACCACTTCATCCTCTAAAAAGGGTGAAGTGAGTAAAAAGAAGAGAAAGTAGGCAGAATAATGAGAGTGGTGAGGATCAAACACCTATTGAGTCTAACCTAATCAAGAAACTAAAGAAGGCAAAGAAATTTGAGTTGACCACTCATTTGGCTACCTCTGCATCCTCTCAAAAGGATGTAGTTGAAAAAGAGGGAATAAAACACTCTTGGGGCATCCTCTCAACAGGATGTCTCTATTGAACAAAGTACTCTCCCTAGTGCACCTTGTAAAGAGTCTGCACCACCACTTGAACATATTCAAGTGTATGAAAGAAAAAATAATGATGGCACACACACTGAGAGCACATCTTTTGAAGCTCCCACTTCAACTCAGGGGGGGCTACCAACACTCATTTCTGAAATTACAAATATTATATCTAAAATTTCTTCTACATATAATTAAACACTTGAATCTAATTCTCAGGTGTTGCCAAAATCAAGTGATATGGTTCAAGAAACTGCGTTCACCACCAAGGAACCATATTCTGTTGGGGAGAGGCTACACCCTGGGGTAAACCTTGATGACACAAACACAAACATAGGGGTTACATCAGTTTTTACTGAAGACCATGTGATAGTGTCAAATGCACCTTCATGTGCAAATCAATCTTCACAGTTTGAAAGGTTTGAGGGTAGTACTCCAGAGGGGAAGCTATCTAAATCCTCTCCAGTTCAATTGGAGGTTCCTCATGTAGAGACAACTCCCCTCACAACTCTAGTTGAGATTGCCTTAACAATTGAAGCTAGGAGTCCAATTGCCAATGATCCTGCTATTTGGGAGGCAAGTCAAGCACATTCAAGTGCCAGTTCTTTGCAAGAAGAACAAGGGTTTGAGGCCATGGTACATGAAAGTAACCTGGTCAAGTCCCCTCCAATTCAAATGGAGGTTCCCACAAGTGGTGAACAGCACACTGTCACAACCACAGTACCTACTGTGAGTTCAACTGTGATTCCATTCAAAGGGTTACCTACCTTCTCTCTACCCTCAACATCAAACAAATCAGACATCCCTTCAACATCAAACCCTTCTCCACAAACCTCACACCTTATCTCCCGGTGGCTGCAGAATGCTCAGGCTCAACCAATAACAATGAATGACCTTTTGGTAGGTCAACTTTTGGTCCTTGCCAACATTACCCAATAGCTTCTCACAACTGACATCTTCAATCAAGACTATCAGGCGATCTTGCTGTCATACAAAAAAAATGTTGAAAAGCAGCAGCAGAAGATTATGAATGAAGCTGAACAGGATTGGAATGTAGATGTTTGGTTAGACAAGGACTTCAGCTTGAGCATGGATGAAGTCTTGGAAAGATTTAGAGAAGAATATGTCACTATCTTGGGAAACAATGCCAAGACTCTCAGTCCACAGGAAGTCTATGATGATGTGATAGAAGTCTACAAAGCTCAACTCAAAGCCTTTCATCTCGTAAGTAAAGCACTACAACCGACTCTGGACATCCCATCAAGACAGGATAAGGAGATTGGTAAAAGATATAATGGATGACCTTGTGCCAATCAGGTGAAAATAAATAATACATTCCAGAAATTTGTTGACCAAATGGCAAGGTTTGATGTCACCAGTATGGAGCAAAGCATCAAAAATCTAAAACAATCCTTTCTAGCTCTCCATGAAGTTGTCAAGAATCACATCACCAGTAACAATGATACAAGGGTCAAACTGGATCAACTGCATCAAGCTAGATATGAACCATCATCTCTTTTAATGGAAGGAATCAAGGAGTCAGTTCAAGCTACATTTGGTACTCATCTCTCTTCAAGCTCCCAACAACCACTTTCTACATCAACAAATCTTCAGATTCAATATCTTCAACGGCAGTTTCCAATCTCCAAGCCTCAGATGAGTCACTCACAGCTGAGGTCAATGCTCTCACTTTTCTAGTACAGAGTCAACAAAATAACATTAGGACCCTGGTAGACTCCCACAAACATCTTCAAATGCAGAATTCAGTTTCTTTGGGAGCTATCATGGGTGCGTTGAATGTTCCACTACCTGCTCTTCCTGAAGCTGTGAGGCTAGAAATTCCAAATCCACTACTCCTGCCTGCCAACAAGACTAAGGGGGAGATAGAAGCTAAGATTCAACAGGCCAAGGAAGCTGGTAAATCTACACAATCTAAAGAGGCTGAAAAATTGACAACTCAATCTGGTCAAAACTCTACACAGATCCAAATCTCTCAAAATGTTAGAAAAGACAGACTACAGAAAGCTGCAGAAGGACCCTGCCAAGACAAGGAGTTCAATGAGCTATTAACAGTCCTAAGGATATCTCTTCACAACAACTACATAACTTATAAAAGAGACTTGTCCAACAACATCAAATTCCTAAGAGTGGTGATTGTCAAAGTTGAAAACTTCCTAGAGAAAATGATAGTTGCAAATCTCAATGACTGTGGCTTGGACATGTGTCTTCAAGTGTCTCTCTCTCAACTCTTCAAACCATGAGAGCATCTGAGCTGGATGTAATTATTGACAGAGTTAATCCAGTCATTCCAGAGGATACCCATTTTCTCAATGAACTTAAGAAGGCACAGATAGCTGCTTTTCCTGAAGTCTATCTCTATCTAAGAAAAAGGGTGGCCTACATCTGTTCACAGACCAAAAAGTGCAAGTACTTCACAGTTCTAAAGAATTGTGTGAGAGGAAATCTTAGATTGATTATGACTTTGGGAACTGATTTCAAGTCCAAGAAGAACAAGAAAGTTGAAGATGAGGAGATGATCAGAATATTGGGGAGATACCTACAAAATGCTGAGACCATGTTGTCAACCACTCAATTTAACACAAATGATGACAAGGATGATGATGAAAAAAAGAATGATGAGAAAAACCTTCTGGCTCAAATCCAATTCAATCTACCAAGGCAACCGACAACAAAGTAGAAGAGAAGAAAAGGGATGATAAGAAGAGGGGAGATGTAAGGAGAAGGAAGGAGAGGGAAGATGGTGAAGGTACCAAGAAAAATGTCCTACCAATCCAAATCTCACAAACTCAAACCATTAAGCCTGCAAGCTCAAACATTCAACCACCTTTAACCTCTAAGACTAAACTTTTGTACGAACAAACTGCAAACACATTACTCAAAATATCAATCACTTCTAGTCAAACTACCTTCAAGAAAATCTCAAACCTACCTTCATTCAAGCCATCAATCAAGACTCAATTTAAGACTATTGGGAGAAAACCAAAGAAACTGCAAGTTGGTGAGGGGATTATCTGGAATTGCTTTATCTAGACTAATTTTCTACCTTTAAATTGGTACACACAAATGATGACTACTTTCAACAATTATCTAAAGAAATGGTCAAAGTTTGGGTTGTATCATTGAGAGAAGTCAGAATCTATGATCAGGATGGCTTCTTTACTCTACTTAGCAGGGAAATAATGGATACACTTTCAACCATAGAATTTAAGAGGATGATTATTATAATATTATAATTTATTTTATTAAGTCATTTTTTAATAAATATTTAAAGTCATGATTTTAATCAATTTTATCGTAATTCTATCAATAAAGTGTGCGGTGGAATTAAAATTAAGTTTATTATCCATTTTTCGTTAAAAATAATCAAGATCTAATAATTAAAAAATCTTAAAATGTTGCATATAATATTTTCTTTTATCCATTTTAACATACGTACGGTTGAATTTCGAATATATATTCTTAATAGAAAGAACATTCTACGAGTGGATATTAACCCTTAAATTCGATTTTATAAAAATAATTAAAAATTATATATTTAAATTAGTTAAATTTTTTCGTACACTCTTCATTTTAGATAAATTTCACATTCGTACAGATGTATTACTAAAACAAATATAGTCTCTTCTATATGTAATAGCCCAGCATCCGTATTTCTCTAACTAATGGTTGACTATGAAAATAGTAAACCAAATACATTTATTTTATTCCCAAAAAATTTCATGTCACCAAAATATATAGATCTTGACATATGTACGGTTGGATCATTTATAAATATTTAAAAAAAATCGAAATATCAATTTGGGACTAAACACTAGTAAGAAGTATTGGTCAAACTACTGGTTGACTGTTAAAATAACAAACTAAATACATTTTTTTTCTAAAACTTTTATCATATCACTAAAATATATAGATCTTGACTTCTGTACGATTGGATCATTCATAAATATTTTTAAAATAATGAAAACATCAATATGAGATTGAACACTAGTAAGGAGTACTAGTCAAATACTTATTGACTATTAAAATAGCGAACTAAATTCATTTATTTTTTTTCTAAATTTTTTATCATATCACTAAAATATATAGAATTTAACATTTGTACAGTTGAATCATTTAGAAATAGTTTTAAAGAAATTGAAATACCAATATGGGAATAAACACAAGTTACAAGCAATAGTCAAATCACTCAAGCTTGTTTTGTTAACGAACACATTTTTGTGCTCGAGTTCGAGCCGAGCCGAACCGAGTCCTTAATGAGCCAAGCTCGAGTTTGTTCGCAACTCTAATGAAATATTTGTGCACTCATTTTGATCCAACGGTTGTAGTGCAAAGTTATCAGGTTACTCAATTATTTTTTTAAAAAAATAAAATTCTGAAAATAATAAATATAACCAAATGCAGTCATATTAAATAAATACAACTGATTTCTACTAAAATTATAATTTTCAGAAAGGCGGGAATTTCCCCCCACTTTTGCAACTAAATTTTTTAAAAGTGCATGAAATTTCCCTCCATTTCAAAATATCAAATCGACCAAAATCAGTTGAATTTAATAGTGCCAAAAAAATTCGTTTGTGAGAAAATTTTCACCATTTTTCTTGGCAAGGTTAAATTTGACCGAATTCGGTTGAATTTAGGAGCACTCCTAAATTCAACCAAAAGCGATCGTATATAAATATGGTTGTATTGTATTCGATCGAATTTATTACTAAAATCAATCGTGTAAATATGACCATATATAAATACGATTGCAGGCGATTGAATTTAATCATAACCTTAAATTTTACTGAAAATGGTTGAAATTAACCCGTCTATATTTTTACAGCTATATTTAGACTTATTTTTTTATAGCGATGCCATCTATTGACATATTTTTATAGCCCCGTCCAAGATGCTCTTAGAGTGATAGTACGTGTAATCATGTATCAAAAAACAAATTATGTCACTAAACTTAAAAATAAATAGTATTATAAACCAACTAAATAACTAAATATCTAAATTATTTAACAAAATCGTTAAATATATTTTACTTATCCTGCTAAACTACTTATACAGCTTATTCTGCTAAACTACTACCACATTTTCTTCCTAATTATTTTATTAATTTTATTATAAATTTATAATTATTATATATTTATTTAAATATATTAAAGTTATAAAATGATTGGATAGAAAAAATTAAAAAAATATTTTTAAATATTAACGGAACAGGTGTATCGCACAGGGTTTAAACTAGTTTGATTAATGTTTAGGTAGAATTTTTAATTAAAAGAAATGTTTAGGTAGAATTTGAGTCGGAAAAAAAAGTAGAATTTTAAGTTAGTCCGAATTTTTTTTTTTATAATTTTTTCTAAAATCCGAATACAATTAGAACTGGGTTTTAATGCAAAGTAAATCAGGCTTTTTCATTGACCCATTCGCTCAGCCGGCTATGATTAAAACTCTATAAATATAGACGACGCCAGGGATCTCGTCTCATCTCTCTCTCTCTCCCTCTCTCGATCATCCTCCGTTTTGTTTATAAATCACCATGATTTCTGATCACTTGCGTTGTCGTCGTCGTTTGTCATCATCCTCTGTTCCCGAAGAAATAGCAGAGCTGATAATTGCAAAAGTCCCGTGCATCAAAACTATATTCAGATGCACCTGTGTTTGCAAATCATGGTGTGCTTTCATCAACTCAGCCCCGTTTGTTAAATCTCTAACATCTCGTATTGCAACTAATAACAACGAATTTAGTAAGTTACTCCTCTGCAAGTTTAAGTTTGATAAGTCTTTTATTCCCAATTACGGTAATGATGATTGTATGAAGGCCTTTCAAGATACTTCGCATGCAGCAGCAGGTTTACGAGGACCTAATTTTGCACTACATGTTGATGGAGAAGATTTCAAAGAGAATTGCAAGTTGGTGTTCCCGCGTCGTAATCTGCAACTAATAGATGCCTGTAATGGACTGATTTGCTATAACACGTGTGATGATCAAGACTGCCTCTATCTTTGGAACCCTACCATTCAAAGAGAAAAGAAAATCTCAGCCCCTATTCCTAACCTTAATAATAATATTATTGGTGATTATGATGTAGTTTTTAAGTTGTGGTTTGATAACAAGGTGAATGACTTGAGGATATTGAGGATTGCCTGCACCGATGAGAATTGCACGGTTGAGGTCTTCAGTCTAACTAGTAATTCCTGGATGCTAATCACCGAAGATGCTCCAGTCAGCACTGCTTTCTTCAATCGTAATACACTTGCGTGCGTTAACGGAATATTTTATTGGCCTGTACTCAGGGAGGATGGTAACTGGATACTAATTTCTTTAGATATAGAGAATGGGGTGTTTAGAGAGAGATTGACTAGCTGGACTGCAAAAATTATATATTTGACACCATCTCACAATGATGCCTCCCTTGTTATTCTCGGATACGGAGATAAAGATGACTTCCATTTAAATAAACGTTTAGATTGTTGTGTCTTTCAAGTATACAATTATAGTTTGGACAAATTCCATAAACTTGACATCAATCACGCTCAGATGTTCTACCCCTTAGGCGTCAGGAACAATGATGAGCTTCTTCTAAAACATATCTACTCTCTACAAATAGTCTCATACAGTGTTGAGAGTGGAAAGTTCAGGAAATCTTATCCCGCAACAAGTCCCAAACCCCTCACGATGATTCCTTTTGTTCAGACTCTTGCTCTGCTCAATGATACAGATGCCACCAGAATTCAACCACCTCCAAATATTCTACAAAAGAGGGTAAATTTCACAAACCTCAAGTAATTTAGTTGTTTGGATATTTCAGATTGAATTTTGTACTCACACGTACATGTAATCTTTAATTGGGAATTTGACATGAGTATCATATAGAAACTTATTTTTTATATGCTTCTGTTTTTTACTCGAGTATTAAACACAAAGTTCCGACACTTCTGGGTACTGTCATTGTATGTTCCAACTCAACTATATTATATAGGACAGTTGTATGTTCTGACTGATTATAAGTTACCAAGTTTTTTTTATTAATAATCTCAACTTGAGTAGAGAAAAATTATCACATAAAGTCACTTAGTAAAAAAGGACTTAATATTTTTAAAGAAAAAATTAAAATACAGGTAAATTGAAGTAGAAGCCAAATGTGGATGATACCAGAGTAGAAGCTCACTTGTTGTAGAAGAAGCTGATCTGGGAAATGACTGAGGCACGGCACCCACTGTCCTTAAAAATTGAATACGAAACCACCTTTCTTAAACTCCTTTGAGTTGCCACTTTTTCATGAAAATACTTCACATTTTGATCTCTCCCAAAGCTTCTCAAGTTAAAACCCCTGCATCTCAATTAATCGTAACCAAATGAGTCCTTGATTTATATAAAATGGGTTGGAATTAGTCGGGTACCTTAGAAAATGTGAAGGAGGGTAGTGCTATAAGCCTATAACAACTGGAAGAAGCTGTTGTAGTATTAGATAACAGCATTTTGAAGCCACAAACACACCTTTTCATAGTACAATTCGAGGAATGAAATTCTAATTACGATGGACCGTATCTTGAACTAAACTAAACACCCCAAAATACTCAATTAAATTACAGCCTGGTCAAGCTAAAGATACCATAGTCCATATACATTACGAGGCAGATCAAACGTTTGCTTTCAAAATGAACCAGATCAAGTGTAGAGTTCTAAATATGAATGTCTCTTCAAGTCTGGGATTAAAGACAGTTGTAAGTAATACATCTACATTAATTTGCTACTGCTACCGTAATATAAAGTTACAATTAGCTGTATAGAGTAGACTAACAAATTAATATACGTTAAGACTGTATCAAGCATTTTGGCTGGGACACAAGGGAACTTGCAAGTCTGACCCAAATCTTTTGAACTCATCCTTTTGTAATTACATGTTAATTGTTCTCAAATGATGAGAGTTTTGAAATTAATTGCTAACTAATTTATAGAATGTTAAGTTGTCACATAATAATCATAAACATTCTTTATTAAGCATTTTTTGGGCCCTGAAACATGCATGCAACACCAATTCTATTCATCAGTAACCCCCCGTTCCCTCTAGTTTTAAAGTTAGCATAAGGACTATAAATTACACAAACAAACATACAGTCATATATGATAGACGTACATGGTATGTAACATAGATACGGATAAGTGCAAAAGACTTTCATAGTTTGATCACTGCTTTCACAAGAAAGTGTTTTAAATAAGCACAAGTCAGAAAAAGTTTTGAGGGGGTTTTTATTCCAAAAAATCAAACTCAAAATCACGTTTTAACTTTTACTATATTTTCTGCCACAGATATAAATTGTTGGTAGTTTTTCCTCTAGTTAACTGGCTCTATGACTACCACAAATCAAGCTTCAGGAAACACACAGCTGTAGCTGAACAAGGCAATTAGAATCTGAAACAACAGAACTTTACAATGTTCATTTACCACCCAAGGTTGGCAAGTTTAGCACCCAACCTCTAGTTGTATGCAAAGTTTACATACATCCAACAACTAATAACCAAAGATAGAATTTGATTTCTTTGGTAAAAGAAAAACTCTGCATCCTTAAAGTACGTCAGGATTTACTTAAGATAGCAATATTCATTTACCACCTAAGGTCGGAAACTGGCTAGGATCTTCAATGACCGGGGCTTTCTCGTAGCTGCTCATTCCACTGCTGCCGCTGGAACTTCCTCCTCTAAAGCCACGTCCACGACCCAGGCCTGTAGGACTGTAGTAAATTTCCACTGGAGCAGGCTTTAAGAACTCCTTACTGCTCAAGGACTGCAAAGAGGGAAAAGATTATCTTTAAAGGACATGCAAATGGTTAATAATCTATAGAACACCAAGTCTTTAAAGTACAGGTGGCAAGAAAAAGAAACTGAAGCAAATAAATTTATTCTTGACAACAAGAATTTGCAAAACTGAAAAAATGTTCTAATGGCCAATGGTTCTCAATTGCTTAGAAATATTTTGGGGAAGGGGTTTTTACTGGCTAACCAGTAGAACTGAACCTAGAAAATAACAAGAAGCAAGTGTTCCACCCGCAAGACAAAAACAAATGAAATTGCGCTTTTTGGCAAATAATAGGTGTTGAGCCCCAACCATAGCAGCAAGAATAGAAACTCGTAGTTTCTATGCCAAGGGTTAATGCTATTGTAAAGGCCATTTTTCTAATCCCATTCAGTTAGATCTTGCAAAGTATACAGCAAACAGAGTTGTCAAGAAACCCATTGTAGTGGCTTGAAAGTATATAGCTGTAACAAGTCAATTAAGAACTAAATGCTCCAAGTCACAGTGATTATGCTCAATGAATACCACAATCAACACTGTCCAAAAACAATATTGAGTCAATGAAGTCAGTAGAAGGTCACAACTTCATTGAGGTTGAGTACCTTCACATTAAAGGGGAAAAAATCTAACATAAAAATAATTACTTTGTCAGACATACATGCACATTAAGGAAGCATGATCTACATTTTAAACTAAACCGGTTGGCCGTGTTGAGTGGGTTAGCTTTCGATACTATGATCAACTTGATCAGCTTTAGTACTTCATTTAACTTACCTCAAGTACCACCTAAATTTTTAATGGAGTCAACAAACAATATTGACTATTCTGCTTGTATAACAGATTTACATTAAAGCTCGGTATTGTCAGTTTCTAACTACATGGACCCAGGGACGGAGCCAAGAAGTCGGGGATTGGGGTGGCGAATTTTTTTCCAGAATAATTAATATATATTTTTAATTTATTATGAATTAAATAAATTAATAAATAATATTTTTAACAATTTCAATATACAATATATACTTGAAATTCTGTATCTAAATTCATAACTATTGTAAATATCATTAATATTAGTACTAAATTCAAAAAATTATATAATTTTGAGGGGGCGAAAATTGAAAATAATTTTTTTTACTACTAAATATATAAATATGTAATTTCTTTTTCATAAATTTTAATACTAATTTAATGATTATACCGGAGTTTGGGGTGGCGACCGCACCTGCCGGCCACCCCCTGCCTCCGTCTCTGCATGGACCAGTGATATTTTTTCAGATTGGCCTAACTTAAGATGGAATTGGTGGTTTACATGTCAATCAAATTAACTTGGAATTATTACATTGCTAAAACAAGATTGCACATAGTAAATCTCTACACACCAAATCAAAGGTTTCAAGCAAATTTGACATGCATGTGTTTTAATTTTTGTACTGTGTACTTATTTTTACAATAATTTCTTCCTGTAACAGATAAATAGGAAAGTGGGTATTTTTCAATCTAGAAATTAAGTTTCAACTTGTCTCGATCTGAGGCAGTAATATTCTGAAATTTGCGGTATCTTCACGTTTAGAAGTTTTATTCTGTTCTATTCTTTTGTCCTATTTATCTGTACTTTTGGACATCCTAACATATAATTTTTATTTATATGCTTATTGCCTTTTCTTCTTTTTTTAATCTAAATACTGACGTTCGTCCATGAAAACATATGGATCAAGTTGGATTGCAGTACAGAAACTAATGCAGTCGCTAAAGCTACTTTTTTCTGCATTGCCATAATGTTTTAACATCTATTCCAAACTTGATAGCTACAGACTACAGTAGAAGTAATGCTATTTAGTATCTACGTAAAACATCAACTATTCTCTCCTGGGCTGAGAAGACCAGCTGATAAGGTAAACACATAATTTACAGATGCAGATTCTCTGCTGGAACAAGTTGATAGACCATATCGTAATACACAGAAATCAAAAAATTAAGACTAACAGATGCAGAAGTAAAGACCATAAAAATGCTCTATGATATTGCCAGGTATTCAAAAATGGAAGCAGGCTACGAAAAGTACCTTCTTCTCTCTTTCCTCATTCTCAGCATTATCTTTCCACTTATCTTTGTCAGAGCCCTGGCGAGACATTCAAAATCATAAATTGAATCTTGTTTCTGTAGCAGACAGAGTAGCTTGTAAACAGTATCCAGTATCCACGAGTTTCTCTTCCCTCCCAATCCTTCTAAGCTTTAGGTCTGCTTCTATCAGATATTATTCCAAAATATATTGCCCACTTTAACTTTAAAAAATTGATTACTTCTATTAGGATATCTGTTGTCATTCACTTGTTACTTTACAAAAAGGTTGAGCGTAGAGGACTTATTGTTCTCTCTTCAATATGGCCTGTTTGATTAAACATATCGAACTAAATCAACTCTAAGAACAAAGAGGTTAAGAAGCTAGGTAGGTATAATCAGCTTGGCCTACATATTTAGACGAATCACGAATCTTTAACTTACGGTGCCAAATTAGTATTGTTAGAACAATCAGCCATTATACACTTCTTTGATTATTATAATATCCCAAAAGTTCAATTTCATGTGATTCAGTAAACATAATAAGAGAAAAACTAGGCAAAATGAATTCCTAAAATTGTACTTAGCAGTTAGCACTATGAAAGAAGTAGCAAATCATAAGTTCAAGATGATATATCCCATCGATGGTTCAGCAACTTCTATATAATGATTCAAACAGGAGGCTTTTGTTAATAATATAACTTATTTTCGTTCATGTACAGGTAAGTCCTTTTTGTCACATCAGGAATAAGTTTATTTGTATTATAAAACTATCACAGGATGTAGTTAAATATGATATTCCATGGCCAGATCATAAAGAATTAACAATTTTACCAGCAAGCTCAGAAGAAAAACAGATGGCATGCAGAGAACTATCTCAATGTCTTACATGAACATATATTTCAATATATAAGATTTTAATTGATGAAGCTGGGAGGGGCTGGACACTTATCAAAGCTTGACATCTACCTCAACCTCTGGATCCTTTTCTTCAGGCACATTTTCAGCTTTGTACTTGGTTCCAGGTCCTGCATCTTCCTCTCCAGAGGGCTTCTTAGCATCCAGATTTCTTTTACCTCCTACAGAAAATTCGTCGGTCACCCTGGATGAAGAACATATGTCAAGTGTCGACATATAATATATCGGAGACCACATTACAAGGTTTTAAAGATCATTAGAAAAACTCACTGAGAAATTTCATCAGTTCGTGATCCCCAGTTCCCTTGACCAGAACATTCACGCTTGTACTCATTTCTGCAGATCGGATTAGGTGATTAAAGAACATATCAACAGCATGCCAAGAATACTAAACATTCAGTGCCTCCCAGACTCAGCAATAAGTATCAAGTCTGAATAG